>NC_136488.1:170060946-170063446 GCF_053919585.1 Euprymna scolopes | reverse complement strand
ATAAATAAATAAATTAATAATTAAATAAATTAATAAATAAAGTAACGAATAAATAAATAAATAAATAAAGGAAAAAATTAATAAATGAACAAATGAACAAATAAATGAACGAATAAATAAATAAATAAATAAATGAATTAATAAATAAATCAACGAATAAATAAATAAATGAAAAATAAATAAATAAATGGACAAATAAATAAATAAGTAAATGAATAAATAAATGAACTAACAAATAAATAAATAAATAAATGAACAAATTACTCATCACAAAAAATTTCAATAAAAAGATAACATAAATCATGTTTCGTGTGTTTCTCTTTTTCAATGCAACTTTGAAAGTTTTTTCATAGTTTTGCAAAAGCTCTCATTCATTATCGACAGCTTGCAAGAACCACAGGTGTGACGTATTTTTTCAGTGATCAGTCCTACTATTACGAAGGTCACGGGCTAACTCGCAGACTAAGAGAGAGAGAGAGAGAGAGAGAGAGAGAGAGAGAGAGAGAGAGAGAGAGAGAGAGAGAGAGAGAGAATAGACAGTAAACGAAATTAAATTAATACAGGGTGGAAAGGTAAAATTGTCGCCCTAAAATGTGACATGATTCAATTTCCGTTTGATGAAAACTAGTTCTTTGTTTGAGACCATCTACTAATTGGCTAGTTGTGTATAAATACCAAGAGCGATATGAGTCTTCTATCATGTCTGAGAGTGACACAATATCCAACGAGTGAGATCGGAGATGCCCCGCTGTACAACGCATGCTCTCTAACGATCCAAGTTATGACTAAAGGAGCATTGCCAGCAACCCAAAATACATCGCTGGATTGCCACGAATAACAGGTGATGATCTTTAGTGTGGTTTCAAGTGAGGACCACAGCATGCCACCCCACAACTTTGTAAGTCAGCTTGAAACTTAACACCAAAATGTACCTGAATGTGTTGAAGAGTGTGGTGATACCCTGGTGCAATCAGGTGGCTGCTGACAGAACTTGGGTGTGGCAGCAGGACTTGGCGCCGGTCCACAAGTCCAACGAGACCCAGACTTGCTTTCAGAAGAAGTGCTACAACTTTGTACCCTTCTCTCACTGGCCCATCTCCTCCCCCGACCTGAACCCGCGAGACTATTTCGTTTGGTCATACATAAAGAACATCACCAACATAACCTCTCCCAACACTAAAGGTAGCCTGATCCCCGCCATCCACCGAGTATTCGCTGAGCTTCCGCTGGCGCTTGTGGAAAGGGCCTGCTCCGAGTTCGGGGTGGTGATTTAGGCTAAAGGCGGCTACATTGAATAGATGTTATTATTGAACAGATGTTATGTTTGATTTTTTCAACAAAAGTTTAAAAATAAAGCTTTACTGTCGTTTTCTTTAGGGCGACAACTTTATCGTTCAACCCTGTACACGATCATTTTATATATATATATATATATATATTTGTTATTGTTGTTTTTTCAAGCGATACATACGGTTAATATTGGCTCCGCCTCGAAGCTCATTTTTTTTATTTACTTAGAAAGTCGCCCTTTTTAATTTGTTTGGACGTATATAACATTTTTATTTATTTATTATTTTTAAAACAGTAATCTACGTACACGCGTGTTTCGAGGTCGTTACCTCTCGTCAGCGTAGTTCAACTGTTTCTAGGGATCGAACCTCAGACCATGTTTACCACTGTCCGGTACCTTAACTGTTAGGCCACAAACCCTAGATGAATTTTACTGTTTATTTTTATCGCTTATAAATTTAGATTTGTTATTGTTATATATATATATATATATATATATATATATATATATATATATATATATATATATATATATATATATATATATACACAGGGTGACAAAAAAACAACAAAAAAAAGGGCCCTAACTCTAATTAGGCCCCGTTTCTTAGGGTTTTGTCCGAATGAAATGAAACTTTGGTCATAACTACTTTATTATATTAAAAAAATCACATCAAAACACTAGGGTCTTTGGCCTTTTTTCTCCGTTCTACAGCATATGTTCTAGATGGCCTCCATTTAGCTCCGTGCATTTCTTGAGGCGCAGCACGAAGTTGTCCATGACGTTCTTACAGACCGAATTGGTAATGGCTCTCATCTCCTCCCTGATGGCCTCCTTGAGTTCCGTGATGGTTCTACGTTTCCCTGCGTAGACTCTGTCCTTAAGATACACCAAAGAAAAACAAAATCTGAGGGGTTTAGGTCCGGGCTATGGGGTGCCCACTCAAAATCAGTCTTGAGACTGATCACGGCCTTCGTAGTTCTCTTTCAGCCAATCTCGTGACAGGTTTGAGGTGTGAGAACTTGCTCTGTCCTGCTGGAACCAGAACTTCTCATGAGCGACGGGTAGATGGTCTGCAGCTCACTCTTGAAGGTTTTGAGGACCTCCACATACCGCTCCTTGGTGACTGTCACTGCTGCGCCAGATTCTTCGATGAAGATTGGTCCGATGATGCCTCCGGCCGAGATTGCAGCCCACATCGTGCACTTA
>NC_136488.1:169983446-170055946 GCF_053919585.1 Euprymna scolopes | reverse complement strand
CTGACAGAGGAGTTTGGTAGGCAAAATTTTATATAAAAATATATATATACGCATACATAAATATACATAGAAAGAAGTTTGTGTTTACTATAAACTTTTTACGCAAATATTACGCAAGTATAAATCATGTAGAATATCTGCATGAATATAATTACACGTAATAGTTAACTAAAGATGATCATGCCATAAGAAAACCGAAAAAAAAAACTAATAGGAAATTAATGAGTATGAGTGCTTAAAAGAATATGCAAATTAGCTAAATCTTTTGCTAGTGAATGCAATTCCACAACCTATATTTACCAAAGTTTTCTTTTTTCTTTTTAAATAAACAGAAAAAGTTTTTGACACACACACACACACACACACACACACACACACACACATACACACACACACACACACACAATATATATATATATATGTATATATATGAGTATAGGTTTCTTCTTCTTCTTCTTCTTCTTCTTCTTCTTCTTCTTCTTCTTCTTCTTCTTCTTCTTCTGCTGCTGCTGCTTCACCCTATTTGATACCCAACCAACCCTGGGTACATCTGATAATATATAATAACGAAGCATCCTTATCACATAAAATAAGGTCGTGTTTGTAAATACAAATACGAAGAAGCCAATTAAGCTAACATGCCAAATATAATTAGCTTATATATATTTTTTCGTTCGGTCTTCCCTACTCTCCAACCCGGCGTCAACTGAAGTAATTTTATACGTAGGTCAATGGAATCTTTAATAACGAAACGCCTTTGTGAAGCATCGTTAGAAAAAAAAATTAAATACCCCTCCCCGCGATTCACAAAAATAAATAAATAAAATAAAATAATGATAATGATAATGTCGTTCATCAAATTCCGTCCGTGTTTTTTTTACAATATTACGTCAGCTGATATTTGGGCTTGACGATGAATGCCCTGGAAAAGTCACTTCTGTTTAGTTTTAAAATATGCAAACGAAGAAATGATTTGCGGCGATTTTAAATGGTTCTCTTTTTTATCGTAAATTGAAGTCATTAATAAGAAAAAATAAAATAAAATAGTGAGGTACAACCGGGCTTGAACAGGGGTTCATTCAATCTGTAGTCGAATGCTCTACGCTCAACCTATATCTCCAGGTGATATTAAGTTTGCTGGCTTGTTTTTTTTAAATTTTTTTAAAAAGAATAAATGATTTACTGAGATGTTATTATTTCCCTTTGCCGATGTAACGTAAAATATTCCCCTGTAAAAATTTTGTTTTATTTATAAAAGAAGAAAAACTATTTTAAAGATCGGATTTTTTCGATTTTCGATTATTATCGAATAAATTTATGTACAGAACATCTAAGAACACTGCCAAACATTCAAATTAGCTTTTGTGAGAAATTTGTAAAAAAAAATAGACTCAGCCGTTTCGGAACCTATCAGAAAGGAACTAACACACACAACGTGACTTTTATACAAGAGTAGAAAATAACACTTATACTCGACAAACTTTTGACCTTTATAAGTTGTGAGCCAGGAAAGTTCGAATCTAGTTGGTTCCATAGTACCAATTTCACTCATGTATGTTGACAACCTTCACGTGGCTCTTTCTGTAAATGTCTGATTCTAGAAATGATCCAAGAAATTAATGTACACAACAGAATCAATACAAAGAAGTAGTGCTACACCGATTCATACAAATGTACTGTGGCGATTGTCTTTGTAATTTGAATATGCTCGCATAGGAAAATATATAGTTAAATACAGATGTTTTATGTATATATATATATATATATATATATATATATATATATATATATATATATATATATATATAGTAAGTTATAAAATGTATATGGCGATTACACTACACTGATTATTCCGCGTTTCATTCACTCTAGGATTCTTCAGGCTTCAGGAATTCTAGAGTGGATGAAACGCGGAATATTCAGTGTAGCTTAATCCCCATATATATTTTATAACTTACTAACTCGCTCTACCTACGTATTGAGCACTTTTGAAGTAAATACTTAGTTTACGCATAAATCTATACTTTCGTAAATTTATTTTATGTGAGTAAATTAAGTAGTTATATATATATATACAGGTGCGTGAAAAGTAAATTGATATTATCACGCGCTCATAGTTTTTATAAAATACGAGGAGCGTTCAAAAAGTAATGTCTTCTATTTTTTTTTATTCCGCTCGAATGTATTAAAGGGGATTGCAAATTGCATTGTTATGATGACTGAACGTATGCATTCCTGAGAAGAAAGTTTCATCTCTCTGGTGCAGACATAAGAAAGCAACCACTGCCATGGGTGTGCATCTGAAGCAGAGATGCGTCACTGAAAAATGGCAAACAACCATTGAGAATGATAGTAACTATGTGGAAAATACATTATGTAGCACAAAGATCGCTCGTTTTAATGGTATCACTTCCGTCTTCGTAACTTTTCAACGAGTTAAAAAATAGGAGGTTTTACTTTTGAAACGACTTTTGTATAATCAATAGAAAACTGAATACAATAAAAAGTGGGTAGTATAATTTTATTTAGAGTTCTATATGGTCGCCAGCATTTGCTATCAGCTAATGCCGCCTGGGAACCGCATCAAATGATTTCGCATTTTTCATAAATACTAAAGACGTTCAATAAGTAATACCCTTGACCCATTTCCAGTTGTTTGATCAAGCTGAAATTTTGCATGTACAATGATTTATATCGCTATGAGTTATGTGACAAATTACAGCTATGTACATTTTATTGTTTCTGATTTATATGCGTTTGAACTGAGTCATGTATACAATGAAGCCTGTTGAGTGTCGCGCAGTGATCTGGTTTTGTATTTGAAAAGATGCGCACCACAAGAGACTTAAAAATGTCTGATAATGACGACCCATCCAATGCCTCCGTTCAGTCTCAAAAGACAAAGGATACCCCCTGTAGGGGCTGCTGCGCATGTAATTGTGAGGCAAGGGTTGCGCAATCCTCAACCACACCTCTCTTGAATCGGCACTGCTTGAGTCCAGTGGCAAGGTGAAGTCCCGGACGACTGGAAACAGTGCCGAGATAAGCGGAGAGAACATACAACATCTGAAAGTCCCAAATGGTCATCCATGTCGTACTGACCAGATTCAACGTTGCTTAACTTCGGTGATCAAACGGGAACCGGTGTGTCAACGTGATTAGACGCCCCATCATATAACCTTTTAAAATGAGAATCACGGGCGTGTGGCCATAAACCCTCCACTCCTCTCTTAACCTTGTACCTGCTTTCACTTTTTTCCCCGCCATGAAGTTAGGTTTGAAAGGAATCCGTTTACCTAGATAATACAACCCTGATTTCCAAAGTTACATCATGGTTGAAGGACTAACTTGGGGTATTCTACAAAAAAAAAAAAAAAAAAAAAAAACGCCCCCGCCCCATGCTGCATTAAACGATGGGAGAAATGCGTACGTCTCTTTCTATTTAGAAAAAGACTAATAACTGTATCAAGTTTTGTTCTACTGCTCTGAGAAGTAGGTCAGAGACGTTACTTATTGAACGCACCTCATGTAACCAGTCTTTGAATTCAGTAATAATGGTTAATATAATACAGTGAAAATTAGAATTTCTGTTGATTGATACCGACAGTTTCAGAAGACGTGACCAATGAATCCTATTAGACTATGAGTTACACTTGTATCCATTTGCTGTTCAGCAAACCTAATGTGCAAGTAATTGTTATATTTTCATATATGTTTCATCTAAATACAAAAAATTCAGTGTGTCTGAGTATATTTTTGTACCCCAATACATACATGCGTCATTTATACATGTAGTTTTCCCATTATCAAGATATGATATTCAGCTAGCGTATAATTTCATGTAGTTCGATAATTATAAAACTGAAAACGAATATTAGTTAAATTTCTTTTATGATATGAAGAAATTACTAGGTGGTTAGAAAGTGGGTGTTCATTTTACGTTAAATTTATAAAACATTATTTAAGTGATTGGAATTCTTTTTGAGATGAGGAATTTGTATTATTTATCCATTTATTTAGTGCCGACTATTATCCCCATCTTTTAATTGTTGTTTCACGACGTTTCGGCCAACTATTCCTCTGACCAACTATCCCGTCGCGGTATATATATATATATATATATATATATATAAAATTTTAGTCATTCAATAAATTTAAAAATTTATGACGTGAAATGGTTAAATTTCAAATCAAAAGATTTTTATTATTCTATGTAAGACAAAGAATACATTTGAAATATAACTCCTTATCCTATAGGATTTCGATGTTTACCATCTCTTCAGAGGAGAAAATATTAGCAAATAGTTATAATATTTTACACCTAAAGTCAGTGAGACATGGAAAATCATAATTAAAAGTTTTTTTTAAGTATTTAAATGTCAAAGAGTAAGGGAAGTTAATGAAAAGGATAAAAAATTCACATCCAAATTGCATGGTAAAATCCAAAGTGAATGTCTTTGATAGCAGTGAGGTAAAATGATGCAAATTGTATTGCCAACAATATTTTGTAAGACTTATAATCACGGGTTTCCTTACCAGTTAATTGTTAGACAATTCTTATTCTGAAGAATATATATATATATATATATATATATATATATATATATAATTATGATTTTCAGAATATGAGAGATTATATATTTTTGAACCCAGTCAACGACGGGCACTTTTGCTAGTATATATATATATATATATATATATATATATATATATATATATATATATATATATATATATATATATATATATATAATAAATTCCACAGCCAGACAACGTCGCAGCCCGCAAGAGCCATGACAGTCAAAGAACCAGAAGTCCAAGACTCGAGTTTCGCCCTCATTTATATATATGAGAGATGTCTTTTCTAAGGCAGTGAATTTTAAATTAAAACAAATTACAGAAAATATTTTTATCATACAAAAATGTGGTTTATTCTAAAGGTTAATTAGTGGCATTTCTAATTTAAATACAATTTTGCGGTTATATTACATAATCTTGAAGTTTAATTTTCACAACCTTTCGCATTAAATTAGGCTGTATTTCGGCAATAGCGCCTCGAATGTTGTCTTCTAAGTATTTATTTTATCAATGTAAACAGGGAACATTACATATTGCCAAAGAAAATACTCTAATGGCGTTAAATCACATGAGCAAGGTGGCCAGTTGACAAGTTGTGAAAAAAATTCATTCATCAAATGTTTTTCTCGGTAAATTTATCGTATCACGCTGTGTAGCATGTGTGTTCGTCCTGTTGAAACCACATGATGAATTGCTTTGATGTTGGCTTTCATGGTTTTTGTTAGCTGCGGCTGCTGGACTGTCGAAATAATTATATCATCTCTCATGCTCTGAAAATTCTATCATTAATTTGCTCACTGTGTTAGCATATTGGATGCCATCATTTTAGCGAATGTAAACATCCTACTTGTGAGACATCGACTTGGATTCTCGTTCGTTGGATAACCACACCCCTTGTTGGAGACGAAGTAAGTACATTCCAGAGTCGTATTTCGCCGCGGTTTGTACGATCTGTGTCAGTTTCTAGACTCTGTTGTTTGTGACGCGGTTGTTCAACTGGCAGAGTACTCGCCTCTCATGCAAAAGATTCGGGTTTCGATTCCGTGTTCAGATGTGTCTCAATGGGGGCGAAACACGAGTCTTGGACTTCCGGTTTGTTGGCATTCTTGGCTCTTGTGAGCTGCGGCGTTGCTTTCCTGTGAAAATATATATCTCTACTATAATAGAAAAGTCACTTTCTGTGTGTGAGTTCCTTCCTTATATGGTCCGAAACGGTTGACCTTATCTTTTTGCAAATTTCACGCAAACGTAATTTAAATGTCTGGCAGTGTTCTTAGATATGATTTGTACGGAAATTGATCCGATGTCTCGAAAATCGAAAACATCCGTTCTGAAAAATAGTTTTTCTCTTTTACAGAGAAAAAAAGAATAATTTTTTCGGAGAAATATTATACGTTACGCCTACCAAGGGAGATAATAAAATTTCAGCAAATCATTTCTTAAAACAAAAACAACACACACACTTGTTATAATCTGGAGATGTAGGCCAGTGGGGATTCTGCAAAAATAGAATTGCCTCAGTATAGAAAGGTTTCCCCCTACTGAGGACAATTAATTTGAGTGCAGCATCTGTGCAGACACCACACTTCAGTGACCAGCCCAATACGAGTACCGGGTGTCGACTGACACCTTACGGTTTAGTCTTCCTGTATTTATTGAGATTGGAATAATCTATTAGTAGGTAACATAAGTTAGTTCCGCCCACAACACCACTATCCCAAGCTGATAACCCGACGGACGGTGTATCAGTATTTTTTCGCTCTTTGGGTAGACCTTGAACGGCTCGGTGATTTTCATTTTACTACCCGAACGTCGCTGTTCTGATGTGATTTGAGGAGGCGCAATAATAACCGTGTCACAGACGGTTTTAATAGCCTCTACTTCTTGGGGAATTCATTGTTCAAAGCGAAATGTATTTTTTAACCTGCAATAAAAACGTTTCATTGCGATTTTCTCGTGTATTAATCGCGAGAATTGAATAAAACAATTGATTACTTGCGTGGGTAGACTCTGCTACAAGTAATTAAAGGTCTATAAACCTCACCTAAGATCCCTATTGTCATAATCCATCAGACAAATTGTTGTTAACCTGATGAACTGTCTATTTTCAAAAGACGCCGGGTAAAACGGGTGTTATTATTTTGCTGTACGTAATATATTTGAGTGACTTGACTCTTGGTAAATAATGTTTAAACATTGGGAAAAATAGACTGTCAAATAACTATTGCGGTGTAGCTGAAGTTTTCGTATCCGGTGAAAAATCCCCTGTAGTTGCATAGACATTTACAACTGGGTCGGTTGACGATAGGTTTCATCACTTTAGGACTAACGATACAGTACCCTGCTTGATTTTGGTTTCTTGGTTTGTAGTCAAGCACTGCTCTCGTTAAGGTAGAACTACTTTTGTTCGGTCTACAACAGTATCGGGTTGTTTGCGCCTTCTGTTTGTCTTTTCGCGGCCTAGAACAAGAAAAGTTTCCTTTTAATTTGTTTTTTAAGGAAGGTGTGTCTGTTGTACTTTTTATTTTTGTTTTGCAAAAATTATTAATTTGCTAGTTCCATAATTTAAATTCATGAATCCAGTCTGACGCGACTAGGTTAGTAGTAATTCTTATTACATAAACTTATAATTTTTCGTATTTCCCAGTAATGTGACTTTGCTAAAATTGCACCTTCGAAATTAATGTGCTTAGGGTTAACGGCCGTTGCTGTTTTGCGCGCTCTCAACATTGTGAGTTTATTCAATTTCTTCCAGGTATTGAAATTTACTATCGAAACATCTGAACCCGAACCGAATTGCATTTTTTTTTTCTTTATCATGAATTGTTATAATCACATATTTTCATAACCATTCGTTGTTATTTTCAGTCACGGCCAAACACACTCGGGTTTTGTATTTAATTTTATTTTTGCAATGAGTACTTTTGTGTCCTATTGTTTTGTTTAAGTATGAAACATTTTCTTGGTAAATATGGACAGCCTTTAACCAATGCCAATTACCACATGGATTACACGGAGACAGGAATGTTCTTTTTCAAATTCTTTCTTAGCTATGTATCGATATGTGTGTCCTTTTTCCTTAACTTGTGTTTCATTTTTTACGTGTCTGAGTTTTTATCTGCGCGACTCCAAATTCAATATTCATTCAATCTTTTGAAATAATTTCTGCTTTTTGGTAGTCTTCTGTTAACTTTTGTAGGGTTATGTTTCGTTCATTATCTAATTTTATTAGGACACACCTATTTTTCACATCTCCACAAGAAGTGAGTTCTTGCGCAAATATTAAATATTTAAGATTGCCTGCACTGAGGTCTGCAAGTTTTAATTCGTAGTAATGTTTATTTTCCATGGGTGCGTACGTTGCGAAATCATATTTGTCATTCTTCTGCATATTCAGAGACTTTTAGGCTAAATAGTACTGTAAGAAGTTTTACCGTCTCGGCAAAAGATAATCCCGACGTTTTACGCGGGAAAATAAAATCCACAGACTTGTTATGCTCGGTCGTCTCATTTGCATAATAGCAAACGAAACTTTTTTGCAGTCGATACTAAAAAAAATCTTCATACCACAAAAATAAGCTTTAAATAATTTACCTTATTGACGTCCGTAGCAGAAATTGTCAAAAGTATTCCATATTAAGTCTTGTGAAAATGTGGTATTATTATCGGTGAACACATTATTTATTATGACTTGAGTAAGCAGCGCTTTCATTTTTTCTAAAAGGAATGTTTTTTTCATATATGAGAAAAAATATATGTCAACAGAAATATTCAATATTTTTTCAAAGAAAATGTCTTTTTCCATAAAACGACAACAAAAAAATGTTGCCCTGACGAAAAATGCCGAAAACCGTGCGTACTTTGTGTTTTTAGTAAGGCAAAAAAGAGTTCGCTGACACACTTATTAAATAACGCGAGAAAAACTAAAACAAACAACCCCCCCCCGAATAATTCGTATTTCTCTTTCTTTTGTATTTACGGGTGCGTCAAGATGTTGTGATAGTGTCGAGCAAAGAAAAGAAAAATATGAAAATATTCTTACTTTCAACGAGTTTGCAATTCAAACTTTTATGTCCATGGTCTTCGCTGGATCCTTTTTTCTTTCATCTGTGTTTTCTGAACGCTTGGTTGGTTTAATTCAGCTTTCCCTCGTGAGTTCTTTTAAATGCTGGGGATATTTTAAATTTGAGTGACCTCTGTGAGTTCGAAATCCGACTTTACCACTGTTATAGCCCTGTTAAAAGGGTTACAAAGAAAAACAGAAGATTAAAATCAAGTAACGACATGTATTGCAAAGCACACAACATATGGGTTGTTCGTCGTCACTGACAAACGACATAAGTTTGCCCACCGGACATCGACTGAGACCTTACGGCTTAGTCCTCCAGTATTTCCTGAGATTGGAATAGTCTGTTAGTAGGTAACATAGGTTAGTTCCGCCACTACAATAATGTAATAAAGTTACTACGTAATTTTACTCTTTATCCTCTTAATTTCTCTCTCTCTCTCTCTCTCTCTCTATATATATATATATATATATTTATATATATATATATGTATATATATATAAGAGCAAGTAGTTAATAAAACATGTTAAAACACTTTGAAAAAGAGTTAAAAACATATTTAATCTGAAAAGGAAACACTTGATAAGTGGATAGTCCTTAATAGGTGGAGTTTCGAAGAAATAATTTCCTTCTCATCAGAGGGTAGGAATTAGCAAAATGCGGGATCGGATTTTGCATACAAAAGTATTTGATGAAACTACAAGTAAGTCAAAGATCTTACGTGATAACAAAAATTGAAGCAGAGGGTGTATAGTGAAGAAAAAGGTGATTACACGTGAATGGATAGTCTGGTGAAAGATAAATAATCCAATGACGGTAAAATCCAAAAATATAACTTCAAGAAAGTTAATTGAATTTCGATTTGCACAAGTAAAATCCAAGGAAATCACGTAATTGGAAGATGGTCCAAAATAATCCAAAGGCCGAAATCCATGGAATAATTCACAAATATGTACAAGGAAAAGGGGAAAAATTCCAATAATATTAATAAAAGAAAAATAAGATATGCTTTTCATGCGGCTGCCGAGACATAATGTAAATATATATATATATCACAAAATGTCGCTCGTTTTAACGGTACTACTTTCGTTTTCATAGTTGTTCAACTTGTTTTTTAGTTAAGAAATTGGATGCATTATTTTGGAACGAACCTGGTATATTAACACATCACTCAATACTTCCTAGGCCTAACTCATAAACAAAACACACACACACACACACACACACACACACACACACACACACACACACACACACACACACACACACACACACACACACATATATATATATATATATATATACAGGATGCCCCAAAAGAAGCTGACGGATTTTAAATTTGATTAACTTTCTCAATATTTAATTTTTATATGTAAGTAGATGAGCCTCTCCGTGATTCTTTGAGATATAATAAGATATCATAATCTACTTATTCTAATTTTATTTACGCAACTTAATCTAGGGTATGTTTTTCACAAGGTCTAATTTTAGTTATGAAAAATGATGTTACTCAAATGTCCACCATTTTTATTTTCACAATCTCGTGCTCTCTGCAGGGCATGTCCAGCACATCACTTAATGTTTCAGGTCTTATGGCTCTAATTTCCTCCTCTATATTGTTTTTAAGGGCATTTATTGTGGCTGCTTTGTTTGCGTATACCCGCTCTTTGAGGTAACCCAAAAGAAGAATCTGCACATGTGAAATTTATCTCACAACCACGAGAAATTATTCGGTTGCCGAATATCTCCTGGAGCAGATTTATTGTTTCCCGTGCTGTATGTGCCGTTCCACCGTCCTGCTGGAACCACATTGATCGAGAGACCCCAATTTGACGATCTATTTCTTACTGATGTGGATGAATCCTCGGCCACATTCTTTGATAATCTCTGACGATTCTCATCACTTCTTGCCGTACGGGGTCTCCCAGATTTAAGGAGGTCACATACAGCCCCTTGCTCATGAAATCGAGCCATCATAGCTTTTATTGCATTGGGAGTAGGGGAATTTCTTGTGTTGAAGTTTCGTCGAAATTCTCTTTGAGTTTCTGATATTGACTCATTTTTTTTTTTTTTTAAATTTTTTTTTTACAAAGGCATCACCACATTATCAAGGTCCAGAGGCCACTCAAGGATAAGGGTTAAAGAGTGTACAGTAGAAGTTGGTCAATATAGTAATCATTAGTAATGAAAATTTGGTAAATTTAATAACTTATATGGAACGGCTCATCAAGAACTTATTTACTTTAGACTTGAACAAAACCATATTGTAGTCAGCCGGAAAGCAGGAAAACGGAAGACAATTCAACCGAAAATACGACTCTACGATAAATATCCGCTCCTCGGTAGTGTAACGACTCATGATGATTTCGGAAGGGTTACTCTAGATGATCTGAAAAAATAAAAGAAAAATATAAAAAATTAAGAAATTTATGAATATTTTCAACCATCAGTTTCTTTGGGACACCCTACACACACACACACACACACACACACACACACACACACACACACACACACACACACACACACACACACACACACATATATATTATTTTTATTATTTTTTAACTCAAACAAGGCACAATGTCACTTTAATGTAAGAGGCTACTATTTTGGAAAAAAATTACAGGGATACTATGTAGGGAGTTGGGCAGCAAGATGTCTCACTTGAACTTCTGCATACAGCCAAGGAATCAAGGACTCGATAGGGAATTCCAAAATATAGCGATTTGAGTGTAGTGTTTTGCGGCATCTAGGAATCTCTACAGTGTAGGAGATTTTTCTGCTTGTCGGGTTTGTCATTATTTATTTACGTCGTGGAGGTACAAGACGTTTGCGTTCATTACATTAAAATACTTGTGAAACAGGCAAGAATGGACGAATAATGATTTCGTAGAGGATGCTGTAGATGTAAGTAACATTCTAGCAGGGTAGAGAGAGCCCACCTTCCTTGGCAATTACCTCAATGTATTTGTTCCAATTCATGTTCTTTGTGAATGATAAGCCGAGGAGTTTCAGATAATGTATAAGTAGCCATAGCATTCGGTGGCTGAAAAGGTTTCTTGTAATCAGTAAAGAAAAGAAGCGTAGTCTTGATAGCATTGAATGTTACCATCCATTCACGTTCCAATTCCACTACAGATTGGAGGTCTTTCTCTAAGGTCTTAGCTATTTTCTTAGATACGTTTTCATTCGTTTTCCCCCTAGTGTCGCTAGCGAATACACTCATAGGCAAACTCGACATCAATATAAACTGATTCTAACGCTGTTCAATTCGAAGCCTTTTTTTTTCGAACTTTGGCCTCAAAATACGCCTTTTAATATCATTTCTATATTGCGGACAAATCTATTTCCCAGGAGCGTTTCTTTAGGGTCTGCAAACATCCAGTAGTCGTTGGGGGGGTGCGATTTTTACTCGGTGTGTACTTACTTGAATTATGTAAGCCTTCAATAAGTTTCCAGACTTTTTTTGTGCAGGAATTTTAAATTGTCGTAGACTCTTGAAAATTCAGTATATTATTACTATACATCGTGTGAGATCTCTGACCAAATTTTATAATTTCAGGTTCAAATGAACAGCTACATCAGGAATTGGAAAAACTAAAGCCTGATCGTCACAGCTGGTGAATTTCAAAAATGCAATCTAGACGTGAGGGCAATTTAAAAGAACGATATGTAATAAAATTCTGTTTTAAACTTGGAAAAAATGTCACAGAAACGTATGGAATGCTTCAGATTGCTTTTGGATCATCTTGCATGAATTGAGCATCAGTTTTTGAGTGACATAAGAGAATCAAGGAAGGCAGGGAGTCTGTGAGTGATGATGCGAGGTATGTGAGGAGGAAGGAAGTCAGAACACCATAGTTGATTGGTCAAATAAAGAATTTCATAGATAAAGATCGTCGTGTGTATATAGAGACAATAAGTGCACGATGTGATGTCAGTGTGGAAACTACACAAACAATTATTCACGAGAAACTGAAATTGCAGGGTGCTCAGAGAAGATCACACACTATTCGGCTAAGATGGGCATAAAGACAGTTCCTCACCCTGCCTACAGTCCAGACTTTGCTCCCTGTGACTTTTGGTTATTCCCTAAGCTTAAGGAAAACTTTAGATGCTGTAATTATGAGACAAAAGGTGAAAAAAGCTGTGACGAGGGTCATTGACACGCTCACACAAGAGGACTTTCATGGCGCTTTCAAGAAGTTTCCAGAAGTTGTTGGAGCGATACAACAAGTGAATTGCAGCCGGAGGAGATTACTTCGAAGGGACTAGAGTTTCATATGTGCACTATTAATAAAAGTGCCCATACGAAAAAAAGTCTGGAAACTTATTGAAGCCACCTCGCATAAGCCCGCACATGAATGCATATGCAGAATTGCGTTTTCGCGCAATCATCGAATAACGTCATCAACTCACAACTAGGATACTTGAGCGAGAAACACGTGCCTTTTCTGATTACAACGGAAACGGTTTGCTACTCCATTGCTTTGCCACGATTAATTCATCTATGCTTCAACGATTCGTCAATTTTGTAATTGTTAACTAAACAGTGATGATAAAATATGGATGCAGTGATGCAGTTTTAGACAATTATCAGATAAGCGAGGCAGAAGAAACAAGTCATCATTAGCTTAATCGACCTTACATCTTATAACGATTAGAAATCGTACTTGTTGCTTCTTTCAAACATTTTTAATTTATAATTAATCAGATTTTTGAATGGTTGAGATGAGGATCAGCAGCCTATACTATTTAGATCCTTCGAACTACTGTTCTCAACTTGAAAAAGAAAAGTCTAATCGATAAGAAGACAAAAATAATCGACAAGAAGATAAAACTAATCGATAATAAAAAGAATAACCCATCGATATGAATACAAAACTAATCAAAAAGAAAACAAAAAATAATTGATGAAAAGACCAAACATTGATAAAAAAATAAAAAACTAATCGATAAGAAGACAAAACTAATCGATAAGAAGACACGAATAATCGATAAGATAAAGAAAAAAAAAAACTAATCCGTAATATATATCTTTCCCTATCCACAGTTTATTATTATTATTATTATTATTATTATTATTATTATTATTATTATTATTACTACTATTATAATAATAATAATAATAATAATGAAAACAACAACAATTACAACAACAACAACAACAACAACAACAGCAATAATAATAATAATAATAATAATAATAATAATAATAATAATAATAATAATGTTAAAGAGCTGAAATCTTAAAGAAAAATATCAAATACCAGAATGACAATCACCAACCGGATATATAGAAAATACAAGAAAAATAAAACAAAAAATAAAATCAAGAAAACTGAAGTTGCGAAGTTGCAGACTACTATCTTTCCTTCTCATCTTCCTTGTCTTCTCCCTACCTATATCCCCACCCCTCTAAAATATATTATAGTGCAAGCTAATGCTGGCAGTACACTAAATAGTCGAAGGATCAAGACAGATAGAAAGACTGAGGAGTGAAAGCACGTTGGGGAAGTTTATTGCCACCCAAATTCTAGTGAAGACTAATTGTCATTGTCAGCGAGAAATCAATGGTAAGCGATTGTTGCAATGATGCAAATTGATTTGCAAAGATTCTCAAAAGAGTATTACTGGAAATCTGGGGAGACATGTTGTCACCCAGTCTCAAGGGAACGCCACTAGTCTTTGTCAGTGAGCAATCTCTGATGATGACCTGTGTGAGAACTCCTAGTGAGTGAAATAATAATAATTATAGCTCCACCAAAAGAAAATTGACTACCCTTCCTCCCCCCAAAATCAAATTTGACTACCCACACCCAAACAAATGTAAAATCAGCATCGACTGGCACCACACCAAATAATCAAAAAGGATTCAAGGACCGAGAAGGGAAAGCACTTACCAGACTTCCACTGAGTGAGAAAAGGACATATACATTAGGGAGACTTATTGCCACCCAAATTCTAGTGATGACCAATGGTCATTGCCAACGAGAAGTTAATGGAAAGCGACTGTTGCGATGACGTAAATTCATTTGTAAAGGTTATCGACAGAGGTGGAGTACTAGAAATCTTGGGAGACTTGTTGTCGCCCATATTCCAGGGAACATCGTTGGTTGTTGTCAGTGAGCCGTTCTTAGATGATGCCTTGTGTTAGAAATCCTAATGAATACAAATTCTAATAAAATAAGGAAATATATATGTTTTTTACTTGAGTCATCACTTATCAAAGCCCTGAGGCCACTCGAGGATAAGTGTTAATGAATGTAAGGTGGTACTGTAGTAATCGTTAATCGTGTAGATTGGGTGGGATTTGATTATTTATGGGGATGGCTCAATAAGAACCTGTTTTGATGAATTCTTCATCACTTCATCAAATCTCCACACTAACGTAATGTACTTGCAATAACCCTTATCCCTGAGTGGCTTCCGGGCCCTGATAAGTGGTGATCACTGTGTAAAAAAAAAAAATTGGACTTGAAGGCTACTATGTTGTATTCAACCGGGAAGCAGGCCAGTGGAACAGTGTTCCAAAGCAAGCAGTTCTGGGAAAGAAACTGTTCATGGAATCTGCGTTTAGATTTATGCATAGATAAAGAATGGGGACAATCATGGATGTAGTTAGTCGGTGTTTTTGTGAAAGTTTGGCAAAAGGGTCCCTTAGAATGGATTAGTTGAGCACTTGCCATGAACATAGCGATAGAGCAGAGACAGGCCTGCGACGTCTCTTCTGTGGGAAAGAAGTTGCAAGGAAGAGAAAAGGGTATCACCTGCTAGGTTTCGAAGCTGGTTTTGAACGCTATCAAGGCTGGATAGGGTGCGCCGATCAGTCCCTGCCCAGATGTGTCAGCAGTATTCAATTTTAGGTCGTACTTGGATCTTATACAGAAAAAGGACTGCATTGGCAGTGAGATACTTATTGGAGCGGAAGAGTGACCCCATCATTTTCCCAGCGATTTGGGCCACAGATTTGATGTATGTGTTTCAGATTAGGAGTGAAAGTATACTTTGCATACGTGATTATTTTTTTCTTTCTTTGTCATTATAATTAAATATTTTATTCTTTCTTTGTCATTATAATTAAATATTTTATTCTTTCTTTGTCATTATAATTAAATATTTTTTTCTTTCTTTGTCATTATAATTAAATATTTTTTTCTTTCTTTGTCATTATAATTAAATATTTTATTCTTTCTTTGTCATTATAATTAAATATTTTATTCTTTCTTTGTCATTATAATTAAATATTTTTTTCTTTCTTTGTCATTATAATTAAATATTTTATTCTTTCTTTGTCATTATAATTAAATATTTTATTCTTTCTTTGTCATTATAATTAAATATTTTATTCTTTCTTTGTCATTATAATTAAATATTTTTTTCTTTCTTTGTCATTATAATTAAATATTTTATTCTTTCTTTGTCATTATAATTAAATATTTTATTCTTTCTTTGTCATTATAATTAAATATTTTTTTCTTTCTTTGTCATTATAATTAAATATTTTATTCTTTCTTTGTCATTATAATTAAATATTTTATTCTTTCTTTGTCATTATAATTAAATATTTTATTCTTTCTTTGTCATTATAATTAAATATTTTTTTCTTTCTTTGTCATTATAATTAAATATTTTATTCTTTCTTTGTCATTATAATTAAATATTTTATTCTTTCTTTGTCATTATAATTAAATATTTTATTCTTTCTTTGTCATTATAATTAAATATTTTTTCTTTCTTTGTCATTATAATTAAATATTTTTTTCTTTCTTTATCATTATAATTAAATATTTTTTTCTTTCTTTGTCATTATAATTAAATATTTTTTCTTTCTTTGTCATTATAATTAAATATTTTTTCTTTCTTTGTCATTATAATTACATATTTTTTCTTTCTTTGTCATTATAATTAAATATTTTTTTCTTTCTTTGTCATTATAATTAAATATTTTTTTCTTTCTTTGTCATTATAATTAAATATTTTTTTCTTTCTTTGTCATTATAATTAAATATTTTTTTCTTTCTTTGTCATTATAATTAAATATTTTTTTCTTTCTTTATCATTATAATTAAATATTTTTTTCTTTCTTTGTCATTATAATTAAATATTTTTTTCTTTCTTTATCATTATAATTAAATATTTTTTTCTTTCTTTGTCATTATAATTAAATATTTTTTTCTTTCTTTGTCATTATAATTAAATATTTTTTTCTTTCTTTGTCATTATAATTAAATATTTTTTTCTTTCTTTGTCATTATAATTAAATATTTTTTTCTTTCTTTGTCATTATAATTAAATATTTTTTCTTTCTTTGTCATTATAATTAAATATTTTTTTCTTTCTTTGTCATTATAATTAAATATTTTTTTCTATCTTTGTCATTATAATTAAATATTTTTTTCTTTCTTTGTCATTATAATTAAATATTTTTTTCTTTCTTTGTCATTATAATTAAATATTTTTTTCTTTCTTTGTAATTATAATTAAATATTTTTTTCTTTCTTTGTCATTATAATTAAATATTTTTTTCTTTCTTTGTCATTATAATTAAATATTTTTTTCTTTCTTTGTCATTATAATTAAATATTTTTTTCTTTCTTTGTCATTATAATTAAATATTTTTTTCTTTCTTTGTCATTATAATTAAATATTTTTTTCTTTCTTTATCATTATAATTAAATATTTTTTCTTTCTTTATCATTATAATTAAATATTTTTTCTTTCTTTGTCATTATAATTACATATTTTTTCTTTCTTTGTCATTATAATTAAATATTTTTTTCTTTCTTTGTCATTATTATTACATATTTTTTCTTTCTTTGTCATTATAATTAAATATTTTTTCTTTCTTTATCATTATAATTAAATATTTTTTCTTTCTTTGTCATTATAATTACATATTTTTTCTTTCTTTGTCATTATAATTAAATATTTTTTTCTTTCTTTGTCATTATAATTAAATATTTTTTTCTTTCTTTGTCATTATAATTAAATATTTTTTTCTTTCTTTGTCATTACAATTAAATATTTTTTTCTTTCTTTGTCATTATAATTAAATATTTTTTCTTTCTTTATCATTATAATTAAATATTTTTTTCTTTCTTTGTCATTATAATTAAATATTTTTTTCTTTCTTTATCATTATAATTAAATATTTTTTTCTTTCTTTGTCATTATAATTAAATATTTTTTTCTTTCTTTATCATTATAATTAAATATTTTTTTCTTTCTTTGTCATTATAATTAAATATTTTTTTCTTTCTTTATCATTATAATTAAATATTTTTTTCTTTCTTTATCATTATAATTAAATATTTTTTTCTTTCTTTGTCATTATAATTAAATATTTTTTTCTTTCTTTGTCATTATAATTAAATATTTTTTTCTTTCTTTGTCATTATAATTAAATATTTTTTTCTTTCTTTGTCATTATAATTAAATATTTTTTTTTTCTTTGTCATTATAATTAAATATTTTTTCTTTCTTTGTCATTATAATTAAATATTTTTTTCTTTCTTTGTCATTATAATTAAATATTTTTTTCTTTCTTTGTCATTATAATTAAATATTTTTTTCTTTCTTTGTCATTATAATTAAATATTTTTTCTTTCTTTGTCATTATAATTAAATATTTTTTTCTTTCTTTGTCATTATAATTAAATATTTTTTTCTTTCTTTGTCATTATAATTAAATATTTTTTTCTTTCTTTGTCATTATAATTAAATATTTTTTTCTTTCTTTGTCATTATAATTAAATATTTTTTTCTTTCTTTGTCATTATAATTAAATATTTTTTCTTTCTTTGTCATTATAATTAAATATTTTTTTCTTTCTTTGTCATTATAATTAAATATTTTTTTCTTTCTTTGTCATTATAATTAAATATTTTTTTCTTTCTTTGTCATTATAATTAAATATTTTTTTCTTTCTTTGTCATTATAATTAAATATTTTTTTCTTTCTTTGTCATTATAATTAAATATTTTTTTCTTTCTTTGTCATTATAATTAAATATTTTTTCTTTCTTTGTCATTATAATTAAATATTTTTTCTTTCTTTGTCATTATAATTAAATATTTTTTTCTTTCTTTGTCATTATAATTAAATATTTTTTCTTTCTTTGTCATTATAATTAAATATTTTTTTCTTTCTTTGTCATTATAATTAAATATTTTTTTCTTTCTTTGTCATTATAATTAAATATTTTTTTCTTTCTTTGTCATTATAATTAAATATTTTTTCTTTCTTTGTCATTATAATTAAATATTTTTTCTTTCTTTGTCATTATAATTAAATATTTTTTTCTTTCTTTGTCATTATAATTAAATATTTTTTTCTTTCTTTGTCATTATAATTAAATATTTTTTTCTTTCTTTGTCATTATAATTAAATATTTTTTCTTTCTTTGTCATTATAATTAAATATTTTTTTCTTTCTTTGTCATTATAATTAAATATTTTTTTCTTTCTTTGTCATTATAATTAAATATTTTTTCTTTCTTTGTCATTATAATTAAATATTTTTTCTTTCTTTGTCATTATAATTAAATATTTTTTTCTTTCTTTGTCATTATAATTAAATATTTTTTTCTTTCTTTGTCATTATAATTAAATATTTTTTCTTCCTTTGTCATTATAATTAAATATTTTTTTCTTTCTTTGTCATTATAATTAAATATTTTTTTCTTTCTTTGTCATTATAATTAAATATTTTTTCTTTCTTTGTCATTATAATTAAATATTTTTTTCTTTCTTTGTAATTATAATTAAATATTTTTTCTTTCTTTGTCATTATAATTAAATATTTTTTCTTTCTTTGTCATTATAATTAAATATTTTTTTCTTTCTTTGTCGTTATAATTAAATATTTTTTTCTTTCTTTGTCATTATAATTAAATATTTTTTTCTTTCTTTGTCATTATAATTAAATATTTTTTCTTTCTTTGTCATTATAATTAAATATTTTTTTCTTTCTTTGTCATTATAATTAAATATTTTTTTCTTTCTTTGTCATTATAATTAAATATTTTTTTCTTTCTTTGTCATTATAATTAAATATTTTTTCTTCCTTTGTCATTATAATTAAATATTTTTTTCTTTCTTTGTCATTATAATTAAATATTTTTTTCTTTCTTTGTCATTATAATTAAATATTTTTTTCTTTCTTTGTCATTATAATTAAATATTTTTTTCTTTCTTTGTCATTATAATTAAATATTTTTTCTTTCTTTGTCATTATAATTAAATATTTTTTTCTTTCCTTGTCATTATAATTAAATATTTTTTCTTTCTTTGTCATTATAATTAAATATTTTTTTCTTTCTTTGTCATTATAATTAAATATTTTTTCTTTCTTTGTCATTATAATTAAATATTTTTTCTTTCTTTGTCATTATAATTAAATATTTCTTTCTTTCTTTGTCGTTATGATTAAATATTTTTTTCTTTCTTTGTCATTATAATTAAATATTTTTTTCTTTCTTTGCATTATAATGAAATATTTTTTCTTTCTTTGTCATTATAATTAAATATTTTTTTCTTACTTTGTCATTATAATTAAATATTTTTTTCTTTCTTTGTCATTATAATTAAATATTTTTTTCTTTCTTTGTCATTATAATTAAATATTTTTTTCTTTCTTTGTCATTATAATTAAATATTTTTTGTCTTTCTTTGTCATTATAATTAAATATTTTTTCTTTCTTTGTCATTATAATTAAATATTTTTTTCTTTCTTTGTCATTATAATTAAATATTTTTTTCTTTCTTTGTCATTATAATTAAATATTTTTTTCTTTCTTTGTCATTATAATTAAATATTTTTTTCTTTCTTTGTCATTATAATTAAATATTTTTTCTTTCTTTGTCATTATAATTAAATATTCTTTTCTTTCTTTGTCATTATAATTAAATATTTTTTTCTTTCTTTGTCATTATAATTAAATATTTTTTTCTTTCTTTGTCATTATAATTAAATATTTTTTCTTTCTTTGTCATTATAATTAAATATTTTTTCTTTCTTTGTCGTTATAATTAAATATTTTTTCTTTCTTTGTCATTATAATTAAATATTTTTTTCTTTCTTTGTCATTATAATTAAATATTTTTTTCTTTCTTTGTCATTATAATTAAATATTTTTTCTTTCTTTGTCATTATAATTAAATATTTTTTTCTTTCTTTGTCATTATAATTAAATATTTTTTTCTTTCTTTGTCATTATAATTAAATATTTTTTTCTTTCTTTGTCATTATAATTAAATATTTTTTTCTTTCTTTGTCATTATAATTAAATATTTTTTCTTTCTTTGTCATTATAATTAAATATTTTTTTCTTTCTTTGTCATTATAATTAAATTTTTTTTCTTTCTTTGTCATTATAATTAAATATTTTTTCTTTCTTTGTCATTATAATTAAATATTTTTTCTTTCTTTGTCATTATAATTAAATATTTTTTCTTTCTTTGTCATTATAATTAAATATTTTTTTCTTTCTTTGTCATTATAATTAAATATTTTTTCTTTCTTTGTCATTATAATGAAATATTTTTTTCTTTCTTTGTCATTATAATTAAATATTTTTTTCTTTCTTTGTCATTATAATTAAATATTTTTTTCTTTCTTTGTCATTATAATAAAATATTTTTTTCTTTCTTTGTCATTATAATTAAATATTTTTTTCTTTCTTTGTCATTATAATTAAATATTTTTTTCTTTCTTTGTCATTATAATTAAATATTTTTTTCTTTCTTTGTCATTATAATTAAATATTTTTGTCTTTCTTTGTCATTATAATTAAATATTTTTTTCTTTCTTTGTCATTATAATTAAATATTTTTTTCTTTCTTTGTCATTATAATTAAATATTTTTTTCTTTCTTTGTCATTATAATTAAATATTTTTTCTTTCTTTGTCATTATAATTAAATATTTTTTTCTTTCTTTGTCATTATAATTAAATATTTTTTTCTTTCTTTGTCATTATAATTAAATATTTTTTTCTTTCTTTGTCATTATAATTAAATATTTTTTTCTTTCTTTGTCATTATAATTAAATATTTTTTTCTTTCTTTGTCATTATAATTAAATATTTTTTTCTTTCTTTGTCATTATAATTAAATATTTTTTTCTTTCTTTGTCATTATAATTAAATATTTTTTTCTTTCTTTGTCATTATAATTAAATATTTTTTCTTTCTTTGTCATTATAATTAAATATTTTTTTCTTTCTTTGTCATTATAATTAAATATTTTTTTCTTTCTTTGTCATTATAATTAAATATTTTTTTCTTTCTTTGTCATTATAATTAAATATTTTTTTCTTTCTTTGTCATTATAATTAAATATTTTTTTCTTTCTTTGTCATTATAATTAAATATTTTTTTCTTTCTTTGTCATTATAATTCAATATTTTTTTCTTTCTTTGTCATTATAATTAAATATTTTTTTCTTTCTTTGTCATTATAATTAAATATTTTTTCTTCCTTTGTCATTATAATTAAATATTTTTTTCTTTCTTTGTCATTATAATTAAATATTTTTTCTTCCTTTGTCATTATAATTAAATATTTTTTCTTTCTTTGTCATTATAATTAAATATTTTTTTCTTTCTTTGTCATTATAATTAAATATTTTTTTCTTTCTTTGTCATTATAATTAAATATTTTTTTCTTTCTTTGTCATTATAATTAAATATTTTTTTCTTTCTTTGTCATTATAATTAAATATTTTTTCTTCCTTTGTCATTATAATTAAATATTTTTTTCTTTCTTTGTCATTATAATTAAATATTTTTTCTTCCTTTGTCATTATAATTAAATATTTTTTTCTTTCTTTGTCATTATAATTAAATATTTTTTTCTTTCTTTGTCATTATAATTAAATATTTTTTTCTTTCTTTGTCATTATAATTAAATATTTTTTTCTTTCTTTGTCATGATAATTAAATATTTTTTTCTTTCTTTGTCATTATAATTAAATATTTTTTCTTCCTTTGTCATTATAATTAAATATTTTTTTCTTTCTTTGTCATTATAATTAAATATTTTTTCTTCCTTTGTCATTATAATTAAATATATTTTTCTTTCTTTGTCATTATAATTAAATATTTTTTTCTTTCTTTGTCATTATAATTAAATATTTTTTTCTTTCTTTGTCATTATAATTAAATATTTTTTTCTTTCTTTGTCATTATAATTAAATATTTTTTTCTTTCTTTGTCATTATAATTAAATATTTTTTTCTTTCTTTGTCATTATAATTAAATATTTTTTTCTTTCTTTGTCATTATAATTAAATATTTTTTTCTTTCTTTGTCATTATAATTAAATATTTTTTTCTTTCTTTGTCATTATAATTAAATATTTTTTTCTTTCTTTGTCATTATAATTAAATATTTTTTTCTTTCTTTGTCATTATAATTAAATATTTTTTCTTTCTTTGTCATTATAATTAAATATTTTTTTCTTTCTTTGTCATTATAATTAAATATTTTTTTCTTTCTTTGTCATTATAATTAAATATTTTTTTCTTTCTTTGTCATTATAATTAAATATTTTTTTCTTTCTTTGTCATTATAATTAAATATTTTTTTCTTTCTTTGTCATTATAATTAAATATTTTTTCTTTCTTTGTCATTATAATTAAATATTTTTTTCTTTCTTTGTCATTATAATTAAATATTTTTTTCTTTCTTTGTCATTATAATTAAATATTTTTTTCTTTCTTTGTCATTATAATTAAATATTTTTTTCTTTCTTTGTCATTATAATTAAATATTTTTTTCTTTCTTTGTCATTATAATTAAATATTTTTTCTTTCTTTGTCATTATAATTAAATATTTTTTTCTTTCTTTGTCATTATAATTAAATATTTTTTTCTTTCTTTGTCATTATAATTAAATATTTTTTTCTTTCTTTGTCATTATAATTAAATATTTTTTTCTTTCTTTGTCATTATAATTAAATATTTTTTTCTTTCTTTGTCATTATAATTAAATATTTTTTTCTTTCTTTGTCATTATAATTAAATATTTTTTTCTTTCTTTGTCATTATAATTAAATATTTTTTCTTCCTTTGTCATTATAATTAAATATTTTTTTCTTTCTTTGTCATTATAATTAAATATTTTTTTCTTTCTTTGTCACTATAATTAAAATTTTTTTTCTTTCTTTGTCATTATAATTAAATATTTTTTTCTTTCTTTGTCATTATAATTAAATATTTTTTTCTTTCTTTGTCATTATAATTAAATATTTTTTTCTTTCTTTGTCATTATAATTAAATATTTTTTTCTTTCTTTGTCATTATAATTAAATATTTTTTTCTTTCTTTGTCATTATAATTAAATATTTTTTTCTTTCTTTGTCATTATAATTAAATATTTTTTTCTTTCTTTGTCATTATAATTAAATATTTTTTTCTTTCTTTGTCATTATAATTAAATATTTTTTTCTTTCTTTGTCATTATAATTAAATATTTTTTTCTTTCTTTGTCATTATAATTAAATATTTTTTTCTTTCTTTGTCATTATAATTAAATATTTTTTTCTTTCTTTGTCATTATAATTAAATATTTTTTTCTTTCTTTGTCATTATAATTAAATATTTTTTTCTTTCTTTGTCATTATAATTAAATATTTTTTTCTTTCTTTGTCATTATAATTAAATATTTTTTCTTCCTTTGTCATTATAATTAAATATTTTTTTCTTTCTTTGTCATTATAATTAAATATTTTTTCTTCCTTTGTCATTATAATTAAATATTTTTTTCTTTCTTTGTCATTATAATTAAATATTTTTTTCTTTCTTTGTCATTATAATTAAATATTTTTTTCTTTCTTTGTCATTATAATTAAATATTTTTTCTTCCTTTGTCATTATAATTAAATATTTTTTTCTTTCTTTGTCATTATAATTAAATATTTTTTTCTTTCTTTGTCATTATAATTAAATATTTTTTTCTTTCTTTGTCATTATAATTAAATATTTTTTTCTTTCTTTGTCATTATAATTAAATATTTTTTTCTTTCTTTGTCATTATAATTAAATATTTTTTTCTTTCTTTGTCATTATAATTAAATATTTTTTTCTTTCTTTGTCATTATAATTAAATATTTTTTCTTTCTTTGTCATTATAATTAAATATTTTTTTCTTTCTTTGTCATTATAATTAAATATTTTTTTCTTTCTTTGTCATTATAATTAAATATTTTTTTCTTTCTTTGTCATTATAATTAAATATTTTTTTCTTTCTTTGTCATTATAATTAAATATTTTTTTCTTTCTTTGTCATTATAATTAAATATTTTTTTCTTTCTTTGTCATTATAATTAAATATTTTTTTCTTTCTTTGTCATTATAATTAAATATTTTTTTCTTTCTTTGTCATTATAATTAAATATTTTTTTCTTTCTTTGTCATTATAATTAAATATTTTTTTCTTTCTTTGTCATTATAATTAAATATTTTTTCTTTCTTTGTCATTATAATTAAATATTTTTTTCTTTCTTTGTCATTATAATTAAATATTTTATCTTTCTTTGTCATTATAATTAAATATTTTTTTCTTTCTTTGTCATTATAATTAAATATTTTTTTCTTTCTTTGTCATTATAATTAAATATTTTTTCTTTCTTTGTCATTATAATTAAATATTTTTTCTTTCTTTGTCATTATAATTAAATATTTTTTTCTTTCTTTGTCATTATAATTAAATATTTTTTTCTTTCTTTGTCATTATAATTAAATATTTTTTTCTTTCTTTGTCATTATAATTAAATATTTTTTTCTTTCTTTGTCATTATAATTAAATATTTTTTTCTTTCTTTGTCATTATAATTAAATATTTTTTTCTTTCTTTGTCATTATAATTAAATATTTTTTCTTTCTTTGTCATTATAATTAAATATTTTTTTCTTTCTTTGTCATTATAATTAAATATTTTTTCTTTCTTTGTCATTATAATTAAATATTTTTTTCTTTCTTTGTCATTATAATTAAATATTTTTTTTTTCTTTGTCATTATAATTAAATATTTTTTTTTCTTTGTCATTATAATTAAATATTTTTTTCTTTCTTTGTCATTATAATTAAATATTTTTTTCTTTCTTTATCATGATAATTAAATATTTTTTTCTTTCTTTGTCATTATAATTAAATTTTTTTTTTCTTTGTCATTATAATTAAATATTTTTTTCTTTCTTTGTCATTATAATTAAATATTTTTTTTTCTTTGTCATTATAATTAAATATTTTTTTCTTTCTTTGTCATTATAATTAAATATTTTTTTTTTCTTTGTCATTATAATTAAAATTTTTTTTTTCTTTGTCATTATAATTAAATATTTTTTTCTTTCTTTGTCATTATAATTAAATATTTTTTTTTTTCTTTGTCATTATAATTAAATATTTTTTTTTTCTTTGTCATTATAATTAAATATTTTTTCTTTCTTTGTCATTATAATTAAATATTTTTTTCTTTCTTTGTCATTATAATTAAATATTTTTAGATAATGGCTCTCATTCTTTACTCATAGAATTCAATTTTGGTACGTGATTATCATTTTTTTTTCATCATTATCATCAGTTATCACTAAGATTAAGCTCTTTCATCTTTGCCTGTGAATTATTTTCGCATAAACGATCATTGAAATGGAAAGACGTATGTCTTTCACTTTTATGAAACACTAACAGGGAGACCCGGCATTTCTCGGGATTAAATGAGATTAACGAATGTTCCACACTCCCAATATTTTTTATTGTCATTACGATTGGTGAACTCGTCCAATCAATTGATTGCCTTCTATAGAGGAGGACCCTTCTCGGTGTACCGGGAGGAAGCTTCACATGCCTCCTCGCAATAACATCCACTACATTGCACTGTAGAGAACCCAGTGTTGATTATATGAAATTATTTTTTATAATAGCTTGAATTAAAGTTTCAAATTCAAGTAAAGCATCACGGTTCAATTGTGCTCTAAACAGAAACATTCATTTTTAACGCACCCCTGTATAATCAAAGAACCTACTGTTGATTTTATACGCTGGGCCTTTTTGCTTGTGCGGTGATAAAACTTCTTAAATACACTTGTGATGTTAGGTTGTATAAAAGTGTTAACTTCAGTCAAAATCGAACTGTTCCTTCTTTAATCTGATTTTCGATTATTGATTTTGATAATTATTCAGGATATTTGGATACAAAACCTATCTGGTAACAATGCCAGACACATAAAGTAAATTTGTGTAAAATCAAAAAATAATCGGCGCAGCCGTTTTTGAGTCTATAAGGAACGAACGCACACAACCAGACACACATACACAGGCAAAGTGCTTTTTATATATAAGAAGAGATAATGAGTATATTTTTTCCATGCCAATCGAGAAGTTTCCATCAAGTCATTGCAAACTTCGGCCATGAACCATTGTTTTCGCGTAAGCCAATCACTTTTCAATCAACAAACGGCTTGATATGATTGATAAGAGTCGGGTTGCAAACTGCACGTTTGAGGACGCGTTTTTGTGTACGCTGCAAAACAGTACAGTGTTTCGGTTGTCTTAGCGACAATTATCGAGCGCCAAGATCTATTTCGCAGCTGCATGGCGTTCACTAAAAAATGGCGTCTTTTTAAGCGAGAACAAAACAGTTTGGATCGTAAACGAACAGGAAAAATAGGGTTTATTTTTAACAGAATTGTTTCGCACGAACAGTTTGATGATATATTTGGTCGATCGATATTAGAAATTAGAAATTACCCGGCATAATAAGTCTGTTGTATTTCTCGTGACATAAAGTCGTGCACTACTACTACTACTACTACTACTACTACTACTACTACTACTACTACTACTAATAATAATAAAAACGAAAATAAACATATCCAAGCAAGAAGACCGGATGTTGTAATAATCTATATATATAAAAGGCAAAATGTGCGTGACCATTTCGTGTATGTCTCGCAAAGGCTTCTTTCGCACGCGCTCCGGGGGGGATTATTATTGCTTAGAACTGTTTATATACCCCCTATATAATAATATCTACGATTTGGGAACGCGTGTAGCGTATAGATTTATTTGCGACGACTTTTACAAAATTATTGCTATTTTAACTTCTCACGTGTTGATTCGGCTTTTTCGTATAAAAAGTGAAACTAATTCAAATTTAACAGTCTTCTCTTCTCGGCATCGCGCCGGAAAACGACCAGAAGCAATCAGCTTTGATCAATCTTGTATATCATACAATTGCTATTCAAATCTGGACAATTGGGAGCTGCTTTCACCCTCCCCAACATCTGTTGGGGGAAAAGCAGTCAAATTTGGGTAAACAAACCCAAACACTGCGTGACTTCTATTTGACCTTCTTAATTAGATCAAATGGAAGCAGCAGAGTTAACTTTTATTGCGCACGCCTGTTTTTATAGTTTAAATAAATAAATTCAAACATGTTTACGTTGTATGTCACGGTAGTCCAATGGTTAACGTCGCACGGATTTTTTTTCACACATTAATTTCCAACTCATGGGTACGGGTTCGATCCTCATACTCACCTACCAAAATATTTTTTTTTATTATTTAACCCCCCCCCGGAGTTTTGATTTACCTCAAGACACCCGGGCATCTCCGGGTACCCCCACTAGTACTTTCATAAATCAGAGTCCATTTTCTGTAGGCTGTTTTTGAACCCAATCAACGACGAGTACTTTTGCTAGTTCACAAGAAAGAACAGTCCCGTCAAATGGTAGACTTTGCTGTTCCAGCTGACCACAGTGTGAATATCAAAGAGAAATAGAAAAAGAGCAAATGCAGAGAGCTAGCTAGAGGGGTGAAAGGGGTATGGGTGATGAAGAAAATCACGATTATACCTATAATAGTAGGAGCACTAGGAACAATTTCGAAAAACTTTGAAAAAAGAATGGGAGAAATTGGAATTAGAGGAATGGCTGGGAGGATACAACGAATAAAAATAATGAAAACAGCTGAAATATTAAGGAAAACCCTTGAGTGCGGAGATTAATACACATGAGCCATATGTGCGGGCCAGAAAAACTGCTACTGAAAAAAAAGCATTAAGAAGTGTTAAATAGAACGAAGAACGTTAAGTTCGCTATCCCTTCCCTCTCCCCTCCCATTCCCCCCCAAAAAGAGTGATATCAAATAGTGGAGAAGGATAAAAAAGGATGGAAAAACAGAGGAGAGAGCACTGACCAGACCTCCGCTGAACAAGCGCTAAGAGAACTGAGACCTTGGAGAGACTTATTGCCACTCAAATTCCAATGGAGACGAATGGCCGCTGTCAGCGAGAAATCAATGGTAAGCGGCTGTTACGATAACGCAAATTCATTTATAAATTTTACCAAAAGAGGTGGAGAGAACTGGAAACCTGGGGAGGCCTTTTGTCACTCAGCTTTCAGGGAACACCGCAAGTTATTGTCAAGGAGTAATCTCTGGTGACCTGTGTGAAAGCTCCTTGTGAGCCAATAATAATAATAATAATAATAATAATAATAATAATAATAATAATAATACGTCAAGTTTGTTGCGTTTCATTTAGCAATTTATGTATAAACTATTACATAAATATTACACCGTAGTGTGCAAAAATTTGCTTGGGGAAGTTGAGCGTATCACGTGATTTGTGATGAAATAACTCTCACTCTCTTTGCCGGCGGGATTTCAACCAAAGTACACGTGTCGGGCGGCTCTGCCCAAAAAGTAAGTGGCAGTGCGTGTTGTGCGATTCATGTAGCGATACAAGCTATTCAGCTCAGCATTTTTCTCTTATTCTCGCAAGCAAACACACATACGAAGTTCAAGCGCTTTAAATCCTGTTCTAAAAAAAAACAAAAAACAAACAAAAAAAAAAACCAGCAGCAAGGGTCGACATGAGTTTTATCAAAAGACAAAACGCAACGTCGGTATAATGAAAACAGGACAAGATATTCTGTCTAGTAATCTTTTATTCAATTAAGAATCTTACCACTCGTCTACTTGACAAGTTCAAATGTACAGCATTTATATTACATAAAAATACATACTACTTAAAGCATAAACGTCTACTATTTGGAATCATATCTAATAGGAGACTGTGAGGATTTGAGCAGCGAGATGTCTGTTTAAATATAATTTAAACTATGTTACTAATAACATAGTTTAAAGTATATTTAAACTATGTTACTATCGTTTGCCGGGGAGAGTTACTTGGTTGACGGACGTCCTGGGAACGCAACCATCTCCCCGGGGGAATAAACGATATCTACACGATATATAACGGAAGGCACATGGAAACATCTACAAAAGCGGGTGGAGATGTCGTCGGCTGTAACCGGCTGGCATGGGTCGCTTCTTGTCTTCATTGCGTCGTCACAGGCACTTTTCCATCGTCGGCATTAATGGCATGCTGGAATTTAACGCTTATACAAAAATAGCGAACAAATGCATTTTTATAAAAATATAATTTATTTAAGATTTAACAATGAGGAGCATATTAGTATAAAGACCAGTTGAAACCAGACGCATGCTATGTCGCGTCCGCCGACTCCAGAATGCAAGCATCAACTGTTTTAAACAATAAAATTATATTTAATTCTCTCTTTCTTCATTGAAAGAGAGAAAAAGGGATTGAAAGAGAGAAAGAGAGAGAGAGAGAGAGAGAGAGAGAGAGTGTGAGAGAGAGAGTGACATTCATACATAACGTTTAAACATTGTTTTGTTTTTGTATCGATGAGTTCTTTTGGGTTTGACCTCTCAAATTCTAACGTCTTATATCGTTTTGCCTTGGTTCAATATTATAAACAAACTGTCATTCTTGGCTTGAGTCATAGCAGAACATTTTCAAAATCACAAGCACCTGCTTAACACATCTGCACCTCAAACGTACAGACCAAGTTAGGCACAAGGTTTATTAATGTAGAAGCCTCCAGCTCCCTCAAAAGGGGCTACGTCATTATGCTACAAAACAGTACATTGACGGAAGCAGGAAACGTGGAAGGAATTCCAAAAGTTACCAGTTCAAGGAAAGAAACTATTAGAATAAAAGACTTTCTAGAATCTAACTTAACAGTGAAGGAGTGAGATTTTGCTGCTTTTGATATTATTCGAACGAGAGCACAAGTACTATGGTTTCATTAAAGCATATTTCATAAAGGTACTTGTAAAACATGCACGGTGATGCTACATGCGGTGTTGGGACAGAGGTTGGAGTTGGGTCGATAGTGCGGGACTTTGATTTGATTTATTTTTGCATCCTGTCTAAGAGTAAGAGACTAATGTTAGATGCATAAGTCCAGATGTGACAAAAATAATCCATGCATGAGCAAATTGTAGGTTTGTAATTATGTAGTAAGTTCTCTGGTGTGAATAATTTTCTAACACGGTAGAGGGAGCCCGCCTTTGTTGCACCAACTTTGGCAATGTCTTCAATATATTTGTTTCAATTCATGTTATTCTCAGGTACAGTGTTATTGTTAGAGTATTCGGACTATGTACGCCCTGAGGGCACAAGTACTATGGTTTCATTAAAGTATATTTCACAAAGGTACTTGTTAAATAACTATTGTTTATAAAAATCATTTATTTAAAAGAGAACCAGTTGCATAAAACATCAGAGCGACTAAGCTTCTTTACTTTAACGACTACAAAACACCTTTTCAACCACCGATTGTCAGGAGAACTGTTGGATAGCGGGGTATCAAATTATCGATGAATAATGTTTTACTTGAGCTAGACTGAAACGATGATGTGGACATTTCGACATGTTATTATATTTTGAGGAGATAACAAATACGTGTTTATGAGGGGGCTTTAAACGACGAGTGGAAACAATGTTCTATTGATGGAGAGTTAGACAAATGTCCTTTGGTGAAGAAGCAGAGGAGTGTGTATAATAATAACAACAGCTTATATAATATATAATAGACAGAGTCTGTAAACATTTGAGATATAGAGAAACATTCAACATGGCAGTAGCAACCGGGACGAATTCACAAACCTGTTTTTTTTTTTTTTTTTTTAAAGATGACATCACACAAAGTTACATTTCATATAATATTTATTCACATATCATGTCAACATTTCGGAGATTACAACGTTTTGAGTTCACATTTTGGATTTTGATTTACTGGCTTCTACAATGTCTTCTCCTCGGCTTCTCGTCTGACTACTTCGACCGATTTTTAACTACCAGCTATCGTCCATGTCTATATTGAACTAATTCTTTTGTGATTACATCATTCGTACGTCCACAAAAAATCCCATCAGTCGACATCTGTATCACGTATTTAGGTATTATTATTATTATTATTATTATTATTATTATTATTATTATTATTATTATTATTAACGCTTAATTCTTTTTTCTGAAAACATATTTGTTTTTATTTATTTCAAATTCCTTCTTGTTATTGTTTATAGAATCTAGTCAAGTTAAATTCCTAAAAAATCATTTAACCATATTTGTCCTTGATTGCATTTTTTCTTTTTAAAACAAATCTAATTCACTCTATATTACGATAATAATAATAATAATAATAATAATAATAATAATAATAATAATAATATTAATAATCTTCTGGCTCAAATGATTCGGCAATACCCTGGATGTGCTAATATGCAACATAATACCCTACTCGAGAGCCAATCTTTTAAACTCCCCCGAGAGCCAATCTTTTAAACTCGAATTGGAACAAACACGTTGCGGACTGTTACGGCTTCTGCAAAAAGGGTGGGCTCCCTCTACCGTGCTAGAAAATTGTTCACACCAAAGAGCCACAATTCACCCATGCATGAAGTACTGTAACCACATATGGGTTGAAGCCTCTTCCACTATTCGCACACTCCTAAAGTCCCAAAAGTGTCTCAAATCGAATAAGTCCTGCACTATCGGCCAATCTCCAACCCCTGTCTCATCGCTGCAATGCCACATCCTGTGCCTGTTTTACAAGTATTCTAATGAGATGTGCTCTGTTGAACTCATGCCATGTGTTCGTCTTCGATGTAAACACTCCCGACTAACCCGACTAACCCGACTAACCTGATAAGCAGTAAAATTCCACCTCTTTACTGTAGAGATCCTTAGATTCAGAAATGCCTTCTACTTTAGTAATACTGCTAGACTTTTAAATTCCTTCCCTGCTTCCTGCATTCCTAACTGTACTAACATGCAGAAGTTTATATCTATATAAAATCCAAGTACGTCCAAGGATGGAGTACTGTTGCCATATCTGGGCAGGGGCTGCTAAAAACAGCCTATCCTGCTTTGACAGAGTACAAAATAGATTTCGTGGCTTAGTGGGGGATGCTCTTTTTTCTCTTCATTGCAACCTCTCTCCCACAGAAGAGACGTTGCGAGCCTGTCTTTGTTTTGTTGTTACTTCGATGGCAAGTGCTCGTCTGAGCTCCAATCTCTGGTCCCTCCTTGCCAGTCTTTCACGATAAACACTCGTCTAGCTGAAACCACTGTCCAAAAATTTTCCCACTCTTTATCTGCGCCTAAATCAAAACGTAGATTCCATGAACAAATCTTCTTTCTTAGAAGTGCACGCCTGTGGAACTCTCTTCCGTTTGCCTGTTTCCCACCTGACTACAACTTGGATGTCTTCAAGTCCAACATAACCAAGTTTCTGATAAACTGCCCCCTTAAGTAAGACACTTTATCAAATCTCTAATACAAACGATCGCTACGATACTGTCCAATTGATTACTGTACACGCAATAACCCTTATCTCCGAGTGACTTCCGGGCCTTGATAAGTCTTGACTTCTATGTAAAAAAGAGTTTAAATATAATGTGAACAGAGATCTCGCTGCTCAACCCCCCTTAGTCTCCTGTTATACACGATCCTAGTTAGATTTAAACGTAACTTTCAATTGTCCTTGTCTCTCGCTGTTACGTATGTATAACAGATGGTGAATTGATATCTTAATTAGTAATAGAAGCCGTTCCGATGGAAAAATCATTAAAGAAATGCCAAATGATGCATTTGTTAAATTGGATATCAATGTCTTGCAACTTCGCTTCAAGAAGAAAAACTTGTAAGGCATCAGTTCGAATATAATTTATATGCAATATAAATTTATGGACGCAATTCGAGACTCACGAAACTCTGATTGCTTCCAACTTAAACAAGTTGCGATGAAATCTTAACTCTAGCACTAAATACAAGGTGCCTTCAATAAGTTTCAAGACTTTTTCATACAGGCATATAAAATTGTAGCAGACCTTTGAAATTTTAGCGTGTTATTGCTATACATCTTTGCAGATGACTAACCAATGTTTTCAAGTTCAAATAAACAGCTACAGAAGGAATTGAAATACACCCTACCAAAGCCTGGTTGTCACAGCTTGTGAATTTCAAAAATGCAATCTGGACACGAGGACACTTTAGAAAAACGATATACAATAAATCTCTGTTTTGCACTTGCAAAAAATGCCACAGAAACGTATGGAATGCTTCAGACTGCTTTTGGACCATCTTGCATGAATCGAGCATCAGTTTTTGAGTGACATTAGAGATTCAAACAAGACAGCGAGTCTGTGAAGGATGATGAGAGGCGTGGGAGAAGTAAGGAGGTCAACACATCAGAGTTGATTGACCAAATAAAGAATTTCATGGATAAGGATTGTTGTCGTGTGTCTATGGAGACAATAAGTGCACAGTTTGATGGCAGTGTTGGAACTGTTGACACACAATTCGAGAGGAACTAAAGATGCGCAAGATTTGCACGACGTTTGTCCTAAAGGTGCCCAGAGAAGATCGCAGACTATTTGACTAAGATTAGTTCCCATAAAAGGGGTCCACGGGGTCGTCTTGAAGTTGTTGGAACAATACAAGTACATTGCAGCCGGAGGAGATTACTTTGAAGCGGACTAGAGTTTCATATGTTTACTATCAATAAAATTTCTCTTATGAAAAAGTCTGGAAACTTATTGAAAGAACCTCATACGCTACTGAGGGTGGAACGATAAAATTGTCGCCCTAGAAAAAGCATGCTTTCATTTGCGTTTTGTGGAAACCGGATTTCTCTTTTTTTGTTGCCGATCATTTACTAGTTGGCCAGGTGTGTACGAATCCTAAGAGCAATAGAAGCCGCCTATCATGTCTGAAAGTGACACGATGTTTAACGGGTGAGATCGGAGATGTGCCGCTGTACAACTCTTGCTCTCTAGCGATCCAAGTTATAACAACAGGACCATTGCCAGCACGGTTTCGGCCACGGTTATGGTCTTTGGTGTGGTTTCAAGTGCTATCTCACATCTTCGAAGTCGGCGTCGAACTCACATCAAAGTGCACCTGGGCGTGCTGAAGAGTGTGTTGATTCCTTGGTGCAATGAGATGGCTACTGGCAAACCTTAGATGTGGCAGCAGAACTCGGCGCCGGCTCACACGTCCAGAGAGATCCAGACTTCAGAAGGAGTGTTACGACTTTGAACTCCTCTAAATGGCTCCTCCTTCCTCGATCTGAACCCGCTCGACTATTTCATTTGGTTATACGTCGAGAACCTCACCAACATGACCTTCCGCATCAGCAAACAACAATCAACATGTCTGAGGACGGTCAAAGGCCAATCCGATCGAAACGTTACACAAATAACATACAAGATGAGAACAATAGTGCGATACAATACAAACAACCCTCTTCACTTCAGAAACATAACTTTCTTTTCCTTTCCTTTTTCTTACCTTTTGTTGAGTGAGATTCCAGATCTCATAATTTTGACTTTGGGTAGGCTAGCTTGAACACGTACTTGAAAAAGAAACAGCAACATAAACTACATTTTATTACGTTTCCGAATTTTTGAGATGAGGATTGGTTAATCGTATTAATTATCGGACTACTGTTCTCATCTTCAGTGTGATTTTCACAACGTTACGGTCAATGTAATTTTCGACCTTCTTCAGGTGTATCTTGTCGAACTTTATTTACTTCACGGAGGTAGCATACCCTTGTTCCATCAGCCATGGATAGAGGTCCTAAGTAATTTGCAATTGCATTTTTCGGTCGTCCACACTGAGAATTTCCAAATACCGTAACCCCTGCGCTACGGGTCCTTGCGGACAATTCTAGTTCAAATTTTATAGGCTTTAAACCTATTTTATTTCGAGTTGTAAATGTCACTATTTATTACTAATTATTATTACTATATATATATATATATATATACATATATATATATATATACATATATATATATATATATATATATATATATATATATATATATATTCGTTTTTGATACTCATACGTAATTTAAAAGAATCTTTTCCTTTTTATTTTGGCTTAGAACGTCTGACAAGATCGGCAGGATATTTTATTGTCCTGTTTATCGAAACAATTTGTAATGATTTAAGTAAAAATCACCGAGGTTGAAATATTAAAAACAATATATATATATATATATATATATATATATATAATGATTGTGTGATTCCAACGAGAGAACAATGTGTATTTAAAATATTATAGTCATCAACACACACACACACACACACACACACACACACACACACACACACACACACACACACACACACACACACACACACACACACACACACACACACACACATATATAGCGTGTCAGAATGCGATAAAAATAATCAAATAATATGCTCGATCGTGAATATGAAAGCTTTAATACAAATATTTATTTAAAAACTATATATTCATATTCCAAAGACGAACCAGCGGTTTCATTGTATTGACACAGTCATCTATGGCTGATGAGAATTCAATACAACTCACCAGCGTCGTTGGAAAGAGGAAAACACAGCAAAGACATCGCCCCTTAACCGTTGTTTATTTTTATGTTGATTTTTCCGTTTTGTTTTCCTATTTCCACCGACGCTGGTGAATTGTATTTGATTCTTGTTAGCTACAAATGGCTGTTTTAATGCAATGAAACTGCTAGTTCATCCTTGGAATATGTATATATAGTTTGTAAATAAATATTTGCATGCACACAATATACATACACACACAAACATATATATATATAATTATAAAACAAAAATGTAACCCACATCCGGTTTACGACTTCTGGTTGTGCATGCGTACATAAACATAAACCCATAACAGCATAAACAAATAAACACAAATCGATACTTTTGCAGAATTTGACCTTTCTTAGAAAACATTCATACATTTTTTCTACACTACCAACATGAATAAATAACCTCGAAAATATGTTTTTTTAAATTTGCGTTACAAATTAATAATGAACGCGACAATAAATAGTGTTGTTTTACTGTGTACGTTTTCAGCGTCTTAATTATTTTTTCGCGTTTAAATTAACAGATATATCAAGGTTTGAATTTAACTATAAGTATTATGGTATCTGTTCAGTGCACATTTACCTATAAGTATGGCAAACCACTCATTCAATGGCTGTAAGTCTCTTTTTCGAAAATAAACAATTATAAACTGAACGACTCATGGAAATCTATCTATATTCTTTTTTCATTTTAAAATACTCTCATAGAAATGTTTCTGTTATGTAAAAAAAACTATTTTCTTTACGTCACAAGTGTCACACTCATACATTAATTACATGGCTAAAATAAAATACTGACCAAACGTGTCACGAGTAGTCTAGTATATATATATATGTATATATATATATATGTGTGTGTATATACATATATAATATAAAGCTGAACGTCTGTGTGTGTATATGTGTGTGTGTGTGTGTGTGTGTGTGTGTGTGTGGTCACGAATAGGCTCCTATATGGTTGACTATTATAGAAAACTGATAACATATAATGATAGATGTATCGAGACACAGGAATGGGTATGTTTGATCTGGCGGAACAGTGGTTCATTAAAATTGTGGGGTCTGCGTTCGCGCCTGGTCTACAAAGTATGGAAATAATGATATTTAAAAATGAAAAAAAAAAAAAAAACGTTTACAAGGGTTTTTGATATAGATGTACATAATAATACTTTGATAAGTATGTTTTAACTTAAATAGGGATGGTATAATAAAATAGTGGGGTCTTCGTTCGCGCCTGGCCTCCATAGAATGGAAATAGACACAAACTTTAATAAAGACTTTTCATATCTATGTGCGTAAGTATACTTTGATAATTATGTTTCAGTTTGAAGAAATATGATATAATAAAATTATGGGGTGTTCGTTTGCGCCTGACCTCCATAAAATGGAAATATGTCACAAAGTTTAATAAGTTTTTTTTTTAAATATATATCTACAGAATATTGTGATAAGTGTTTCAGTGTGAACATGTATGGTATAATAAATTATGGGGTTTATCTATTTTATTTTTACTTTCATCATATTTTGCTTTGGTTTTGATACCCCCAAATTCGAAGCTATCTCTTTACAACCCTTCCTTTTCATAACCTATCATACTTTCATAAATCAGAGTCCATTTTCTGTAGACTGTTTTTGAACTCTGTCAACGACGGGTACTTTTGCTAGTATATATATACGAGTAAAAATTAGAAGAAAATTCAAATAAGAAGAAGGTTTGAAGCAAATAAATGACAGCACAGTTTGAAAAACACACAGTTTATAAATTCTTCTATTCCGTTTGTGGAGATCACCGACCCAGATATTATTTCATCCTGTTTTAAGGCGGTAGTTAAAGGTAGTTGCGTTTGTAATTGTGAAGCAAGTGTTGCGCAGTCCTCCATCACACCTTTTCTGGGTTGGCACTGCCGGATTCCAGTAGCAAGGAGAAGTCCAAGAAGGCTAGAAACAATGCCGAGATAAGCAGAGAGCACACATGCCGCCTGGTATTCCCAAATGGACACTCATTTTAGTAGTAACCTAGCTCACCGCTGCTTAACTTTCGTAATCAAACGAGAACTCGTGTGCCAACAGAGTTATGTGGTTCAAATACTCCTCCTCCTCCTTCTCCTCCTCCTCCTCCTCCTCCTTCTCCTCCTCCACTACTACTACTACTTTATGTACCGTAGTTATGTCATCCGAAATTAATTACTACTATTACTACGTAACGTAGTTATGTCAAACCAATACTACTACTACTACTACTTCTACTACTACTGCATAACGTAGTTGTCATCACAATGCTACTACTACTAATACTTTATATACCGCAGTCCGCAGTTATGTCATCCGAAAACTACTACTACTATACTAATACTTCTACTACTACTACTACTACTACTAGTCGTTATGTCGTCCAAATACTACTACTGATATTACTTCTACTACTATTACTACCACGTAACGTAGTTATGTCGTCCCAATACTATTACTGCTACTACTACTACTACTACTACTACTACGTAGTTACGTGGTAGTAATAGTAGTAGAAGTAATATCAGTACTACTACTACTACGTAGTAGTAGTAATATTGTCCCAATACTACTAGTATTACTACTACCATTGTTATTACTACTACTACTACTACTACTAATCATAATAATAATCCTCCCCCCCCCAAAAAAAAACCCACATAAAACGAACCCTTGCCTGGTGGATAACCCAACCAGTACCGAAAGAGCAAATATAACTCAAAACTCATTGGTTACTACGTAGTTGACAACTGGCGTCTTAAACAGAATTATTCAGACTTGTTGCGCAGGACTAATTTCTGTTCACCATAAATTATCGATCTGAAATCGTAAAAATAATACTGATCCTAAATGTAGATTTTGTGATAAAATATTGGAAACTATCGATCAAATAATCTCACGTTGCACGATATTAGCGATTAGCTCTCGACGGCTATAAATAGACATTATAGAGCCGGTTTAATATCTGCACGGGGAAATTATGTCAATTTTCTGTTGAACAATTAACAAAAATAGTACAGATAATGTTCTGCTCATACAAATAACAAGAACAGAAACGCGTATAAGCGTGTGTGAGAACATCGGCAGCAGCCGAAGGATAGCTGACTAGCGAGAATATTAGCAATAGCCGTTACATCACGTATGCAAAATAGCAAGTGTGTCCGAGTTTGCGTAACAAGAGAAGGAGAAAAATACACCACGTGGTCGAGTAGAGAAGCATGTTGCCTGACGGGCAAGATGGACGTGTATAGTCGAGGGCGAGAAAGCTCTAGCTGATAGTCGTCGTGAGATGACGAGGAGAAACACGTTTAAAAAGCACATGTGCGTGCGAAAAGACTTTGCAAGATAATGAAGTGCGTTGTTTTGGAGGAAACACGAATAAATGCATTTTATTTAGAATAAAAAAATGTCGGATTATTATTTCTTATATTTGTTTGTTCCTTAAAATGTCACCCACATTACACGACTAGGAAGTGTAATCGTCTCGTCTTATGGAATTTGAATATACTTTCTGGTGAGAAAAGTAAAGATAAACTGCAATATACAGGGTGTATATAGAAACACGTAGCACAACTTCGGGATTATTGTTGCATAGTTGAGTGTATGGCGGGTACATATAACAGACGACCGTGATGACAATTCTTTTAAAATACAGGGGATGCGAATTTATTATCGAAGGAGGAGATTAAGTTAACATTATGGAAGGGGGTGTTCATACAAAGTTCTTTAACAAATACGATAGACAGAACCACATTACCTTTCAGGTTGAAAGATGACAACGAAGACAAAGGTTTACAAATAACATGATAATGTTTAGTCTTCCATGATCAGGAGACTAAAACTTGCTGGTTTCAAATGATCTGAAAAACCAGGCGTTACTTGATTCCAAATATTTCTCATGTTATATCTCCCCTCTTTGGGAAATAGGGTACCATTATGAATATCTCCAGTATCAAATAATCTTTTCGTAGCCTCGTAGGGGATGCCCTTTTCTCTTTCTGCAACCTCTTTCTCACAGAAGAGATGCTGCGAGTTTGTCTCTGCTTTATCGTTATTTTCATGGGAAGTGCTTGACTGAGCTTCAATCTATGGTCCCACCTCGCCAAACTTCCAAAAGAAACACTCGTCTAGCTGAAAACACTATCAATAATTCCTCCCACTCTTTACCTGCCTAAACCTAAACGTAGATTCCATGAACAAAGCTTCTTTCTTAGAACTGCACGCCTGTGGAATTGTCTTCCGTTTTCCTGCTTTCCAGCTAACTTCAATATAGTTGTCTTCAAGTCCAACGTAAACAAGTTCTTGATGAGCTGTTCCGCTTAAGTTAAAAAATTTACCGAATTTCTATTACTAACGATTACTATATTGTCCAATTGACTACTGTACACACTTAACCCTTATCCTCAAGTGGTCTCTGGGCCTTAATAAGTGGTTATATATATGTAAAAAATTACACTATGAAATTTACTTTAGGTATGAAAACCAAAGAGGGGAAGTATAACATATGAGAAGTAGTTGGAATCAAGTCTCCCGCTTGCTGTTATTTCAGTTCATTTAAAGCCATAGCAGCAAGTTTTAGTCCCCTCTCCATCAAGGCCAGACGTTTAGGGGAAATATCAGATATCAGTAATTCATGTGCAAAACGAGGAAAACAAATGACTATGATTAATACATTTTATAGCTGTAAAAATGCCAAAAATAAGCTTTGGATGATAGATGATCCCTTAATGTGCGACCTTAAGAGCAACTGGAACACAACCCACTTCAAGTCATTACCTTTCCAACGAGCCTTCGTTGTTAAAGTCTGATCAATAGTTGCTTAGATTTAGAACTTATAAAATTTCCAAAAGGTGGTACATATATATATATATATATATATATATATATATATATATATATTACATGTGGGTCACCACTTATCAAGGCCCGAAGGCCACTCAGGGATAAAGGTTATTGCGTGTACAGTAATCAATGAGATAGTATTGTAGTAATCATTAGTATTGGGGGGAGGTTGATAGAGTGTCTTACTTAAGGGGGCGGTTTGTCAGGAGTTTGTTTATGTTGGACTTGAAGATGTATATGGACATATCTGTACTGGCAGTCGAATTGAATATTGAAATACTCAAATCTTTAGTTCTATGGGACGGAGTACATGAAAATTTGCAGGATTTTTAAAGATTATACTATTATTATACATCTGACAATTGATAAAAAAGAAGCTATATTTTCAAACCAATAAAATATACCCAAATTTGTCTAAATTTGTATATATAGTGTCCTGCAGTCCAGCTTCAGTTTTGCCGCTTCGGTTGTCTTCCCTGTCGTCTTGCCAGGTTATTATCACACACACACACACACACACACACACACACACACACACACACACACACATATATATATATATATATATATATATGAATTTAGGGAAACTCGTACCCGGAAAACTTGTACCCGGAAAACTCGTACCCGAAAAACTTGTCCCTTTTTGCTAGTTAAGAAAACTGGTCCTTTATTGAATAAATATCGATTGAAAACACATTTTATGACCGTTCTTGAAGGAAATATTGTCTTTAAAAGAGACTATATCCCCATTATATTTAAAAAATATTTTTACTTATTTATTGTTGTTTTTTTTAAAATAAAATTGATTTTCTAAGTGTCCGTGTCTATTCTACTTAACTGGCTAAGTTGTTAGCGATTTCACTTATTTTAAAGCGTTTATTCTGTTGGAAAACGAGACTACAGACCGCATAATACTTTTTTCTTTTTTTTTTTTTTTAAATATTTATACTTATTTACTGTTGTTTTTAAAAGAGGGAAATTGATGTTTTTACCTAGCTGGCTAAGTTGTAAGTGGTTTAATTTATTTTTTAAGCGTTTATTGAGAACGAGAAATAATGTCCGATATGAGGGGATCACATGTTAGGGGTCTTGATGACCGCTAAAAAATACTGAGGTAGACATAGTTTTAAGACGAGTCTCCTCATTCAAAAGAAAATAAATTTGTATACTTTAGATAATGTCCGAGATCACTATTCGAAAAAAAAAATCAAGCTACCGAAAGTGGATAGGGTTGATTATGTAATGAAACCGAGCGGAAGACACGAAAAACGAAACCATAAAAAAAAAATACTTTATTTTTTTAACATTTCTTGTGTTATTACGAAACAAACATAAAAAGAGAAAGCACTTCTTGTTAGGTGAACAAATCATAAGGGCTCTATGTACCAATGATGTGATAATTTGTTCACCTTACAGATTGGACGCCGAACTCGATAAGATCAGGGAAATATTCATCAGTAATGGTTATCCTGTTGACCTTATTGATGACTGTATTTTCAAAAAAGTTGCGGATTTTAAATCCCCTAGAAAGTTTGGACCCTTGAAATGCCCGGTTTATTTAAAATTACCGTGGATTGGGGAAAAGAGTAATAGACTTTCCAAACAGATTCGCAGAAGTATTTACGACTGCTTTTATTCTGTGTCCTTGCGTTTGGTATATACTACGAGACCTGCATTTCGTTCTTTTCGCAAGGATAGTTTGCCTTACATCCAAAATAGTGATATTGTATATCAATTCAAATGCCAGTGCGATGCTGGTTATGTTGGGCGAACATCCTTGTATCTTTTGACTCGTATAAACCAGCATGTTCCATCGAAGATCAGACAAGGGAGGATGGGGTCTGGTAGTCTCCCTCCTTCTGCAACCTTTGACTCTGCTATTGGCCAGCATTTGGTTGACAACCCGTGCTGTGCCGACAGATATAAAATTGAATGGTTCGAGGTGCTACATAGAGCGGAATCCAGAAACCATTTAAAGATTTTGGAGTCTGTCAACCTTCTTTGTGCCGGCAGAAAGAAACATCTAACGCATTGTTTCTCTTTGGAGAACTGTGAATCTTTTCTCCCGTTTTTTTTTCGTTTTTTTTTCTTTTCCCCTCGTTGTGCCATTATTTTAATCGCTTTTTTAAACGTTAATAAACTTTATTTTAGTGTCCCCGTGATTTTTGGCACATTCAATAGTTCCCCATCAGAACTCTTTACTTTCGACATAATATTATTATTTTTACGCTATCGATTTTCTCCTGATGAGATGATAGCTGAAAAAGCTCTCGAGAGACTTCCGCCTATTATATTTAATATATATATATATATATAAAAGCAAATAGTTAATAAAAATAGGTTAAAAAACACTTCGAAAAAAAGTTAAAAACGTATTTAATTCGAAAAGGAAACACTAAATAAGTGGATAGTCCTTAATCGGCGGAGTTTCGGAGAAATACTTTCCTTCTCATCAGCAAAATGCTATTATATATATATATATATATATATATATATATATATATATATATAACTACTTAATTTACTCACATAAAATTAATATACGAAAGTATAGATTTATGTGTAAACTTTAAGTATTTACTTCAAAAGTGCTCAATACGTAGGTAGAGCTAGTTAGTAATTTATAAAATATATATGGCGATTAAGCTACACTGAATATTCCGCGTTTCATCCACTCTAGGACTCCTCAGGCTTATGCGCCTATATATATGTATAATAGCAGGCTACTCGGCGTAGCCCGGTCGTAAAAATGCGCTTTATTTATGCAGATTTCGTATTTATTATTCTAGTCAATTCTCTATTGATCATTATATTGTACCAATTTACAGTAGTGATTTCAAAAGTTTTAACAAAATGACTTGGATACGATCAGCCAGAATCGAAACGAAAATATTAAGCACTCCAGCGTTATTCTCTACCATCTCAGCTAAGTCAACATGCTTATCAAAACTTTACAAATTAACTGTCTTAAGCGTATATATGTATAGTTATGCATACGTGGTGAGACGACACCAAATATGGAAGGCAGTAATTACTGAGGATACAATTAACAGATTCAGCATTCGTATCCCGTTGCGGTTAATCACCTGAAGGAGGCCAGAGGATGAGGGTAACAGTTCGAAAATACATAAATAAATAAATATATAAATTACTCATCTCAAAGAATTTCAAAAATTATTAAGAGAGAAATGAACAGTTTAAATATTTAGAACAAATACGTTGTTGGAAATACCAGATATAAAGGTTTTTGTAAAAAATGAGACGAGTTTCTTTGATATAATAACAACGTTACTCCTCAAACGCTGAAATAACACTCAATTAATTCGTCAACAACCTTTTGATTTTTCTCTCTAAGTCGCTTTATTTTAAGTCAGTTCTTCCCCAGACATTTAAATTACGAGGCGTCATCAATAAGTTTCCAGACTTTTTCGTATGGACACTTTTATTGATAGTACATACATGAAACTCAAGTTCCCTTCGAAGTAATTTTCTTTGGCTGCAACGCACTTGTTGTACCTTTGCAACAACTTATGGAAATATAGAAGTCTTCTTATATGAACGCGTCAATGACCATCATCACAGCCTCTTTTTTCTCCTCAATTGTTTCATGATGAAAGCCTCTAAGATTTTCCTTGAGCTTAGGGAATAACCAAAAGTCATAAAAAACAAGGTCTGGACTATAGAGAGGTAAGAAACTATATTGGCGGTCCTTATTCATGAAATTCTTTATTTGGCCAGTCAACTCTGGTATCCTGACTTCCATACTCCTCCCACACCCCAGAATCATCTCTCGCAGATTCCCTGCTTTTCTTGAATCTCTTATGCCACTCAAAAACTGATGCTCGATTTATACAAGATGGTCTAAAAGCAGTCTGAAGTATTCCATACGTTTCTGTGGCATTTTTCCAAGTTTAAAGGAGAATTTTTTTGCATTTCGTTCTTCTACAATGTTCAAAAACTACCTGGCAAATATACCCGGTGAATCAAGTGCACGAGAGATTCAAACAATTGCCCTTAAAAGGACGGTTAGAATCTTTAAAAAGATCTCTCGGTTGTAATATATGAGAAAGCAGAAGAATGTCTAGCATCCGATAGGATGACCCATCGTCAGCTTACACAAAATGATAAAGAAGGGATTGAACGGAAGCAGCTTAAAAGTAGGCACTCTTATTTCTTTTCGTCACGCACAAAGTCAACGAAGACGTGTGTATAAAACGCCATTATCTCACTTATATTGTGAGTGCGTTTCTCCAACGAGAAAGTGAATTGGCAAATCTGTTTCCGGTTTTGTTTTTGTTTACATTTTACGTCAAAGCTGATCTTATTTATGAGAGAAAACAAAACTGATATATACTTTGCGTGGAACCCATTTTCAGGCTTTTACAATCAAGACTGGTTAGAAATATATGAAAGACTTTGCATCCAAGGGAAGTAATTCAGTAAAATTCGACGAAGTAGTAGAAATATTAATAGATGTATGTATGCATCAGGCGACTACTATCTGTTTTAAAGTTAATTTAATTGAAAAATAATGAGCTAAGAACATTATTAACATTTGTAGAAGAAGAATATATATATATATATATATATATATATAAAAAGAAGATAACTGCTCAACAAAGTCAACTTTTCAACAAATGCCTTAATGAATCTTGCTTTCCTGCCTGCTGGAAAACTACTTCTGTGGTACCAGTTTTCAAGAATTTTGGCGAAAGAACTGAGCCAGTAAATTATCGCCCCATTAGCCTCCCCCCACGTTTCGCCAAAATATTTGAGACCATAATTAACCAAGCTCTAGCCCATCACCTAACAGATGCTAAACTTCTGACTGACCATCAATATGGGTTTAGGTGATCCCAATCCACATCAGACTGTAATCTCAGAATATATATACCATTCACTGGACAAAGCGGGGGAGGGTAGAGCAGTAGCTCTAGATATATCTAAGGCTTTTGACAGGGTATGGCATGAAGGTCTTTTCAAGAAAATCAGATCATACGGTATCACTGGAAGAATACATAACATAATTAAATCCTTCTTAGATAAGAGAAAAATCCAGGTTGGCCTTGACAGTCGTACATCTAAACAATACGATATAAATGCGAGAGTGGCTCAGGGGTCTATTCTTGGAACTCTGTTATTCCGAATATTCATAAATGACCTCCCTGACAAAATTGTCTGTGAGATGGGTATATATTCTGACGAATCCACGCTCTATAACAGACACGAAAGGAAAAGAAATTAACACATATCTAAAGAAATGGCAGAAACACTAGAGGATGACCTCCGATCTGTAGTGGAATGGGGACAAAAATGGATGGTCACATTCAATGCTGCCAAGACTAAACTTGTTTCATTCAATAAATACAAGAAACCGTCTCTACCACCAATATAAATGGCCAAAGACACTTTATCTGAAAGTTCATCTTTTAAACTCTTCAGCCTAACGCTCACGGGAAGCATGAGCTGATTATATTACATTGAGAGTATTGCCAGGACCGCTGCAAAAAAAGGTAGCTTCTCTCTACCGTGCTAGAAAGCTACTAACGGCCGAAAGTATCCTATACCTCTATAAGGCCACCAGTCGCCAATGCATGGAGTATTGTTGTCATATTTGGGCTGGGCATCTGCTACTAGTCTCTCGCTCCTAGACCAGGTTCAAAAGAGAGTCGCCAATCTTATAGGTCCTGAACTGTCAGCTAAACTTCAGCCTCTGTCCCATCGACGAAATGTAGCATCCCTCTGCCTGTTCTACAAGTACTTTAAGGGCGAATGCTCCGACGAACTGCAAGCACTTGTGCCCTCTCGACGTAAATACCCCCGACAAACCCGACAAGCAGCTAAATCCCACCCCTTCACAGTAGACAGCCCTAGATGTAAGAGAGCCTTCTACTCCAGTAGTTTCTTCTCCAGAACAGCTAGACTTTGGAATTCCCTTCCGGGACCCTGCTTCCCCAACTGTACTGACATGCAGAAGTTCAAGTGTAACGTGAACCGACATCTTGCTGCCCAACTCCCCACATAGTACCCCTGATGCTTATGTCCCTGATAGTAGCCCCCCCCTACAATAAAGTGGCAATGTACCTTGTTTGGGGTGAAAATGTAATAAAAAAACAGTTTAATGAACTATTTTAGCTCAATGTTTAAAGTGATTTACAATCGCGACATAATAATCCTTCAATATTTCTAGGATTTGTTCATTTACACACACACACACACACACACACACACACACACATATATATATATATATATATATATATCCTAGTAGGGATGCCCTTTTTCTTCCCTGCAACCTCTTTCCCATAGAAGAGACGTTGCGAGCCTGTCGCCTTTTTATCGTTCTTTTCATGACAAGTGCTCGTCTGAGCTCCAATCCATGGTCCCCGTCGCCAAACAATCACGAGAAAAACTCGTTTGGCTGAAAACACTATCAATAATTCCCTCCACTCTTTATCTGTGCCTAAACCTGAACGTAGATTCCATGAACAAAGCTTCTTTCTTAGAACTGCACACCTGTGGAACTTTCTTCCGTTTACTTGCTTTTCAACCTTACTAATATATGGCCGTCTTCAAGTCCAATGAAAACAAGTTCTTGATGAGCCGTATCCTTTAAGTAATCCAATTTACTTCTAATGATTACTATGATATTGTCCTTTTGTACCACTGTAGACTTTTTTTTTTTTTAAATTACATTTTCACCCCAAACAAAGCACATTGCCACTTTGGTGTAGGGGGCTACTATCAGGGTCAGCAACTACTGGGGCACTATGTAGGGATTTGGGCAGCAAGATGTCGGTTCACGTTGCACTTGAACTTCTGCATGTCAGTACAGTTAGGGAAGCAGGAACCTGGAATGGAATTCCAGAGTCTAGCGGTTCTGGGGAAGAAACTACTGGAGTAGAAAGATCCTTTACATCTAGGGTTCTCTACTGTGTGGGAGTGGGATTTAGCTGCCTGTCGGGTTTGTCGAGGATGTCTGCGTTGTGGGGGCACAAGTGTCTGGAGTTCGTCAGAGCATTCACCATTAAAATACTTGTAGAACAAGCAGAGGGATGCAACGTTTCGTCGATGGGACAGAGACTGAAGCTTAGATGCCAGTTCAGGGCCTATCAGATTGGCGACTCTCTTTTGAACCTTATCAAGGAGCGAGATACTAGTAGCAGACTAGTAGTAGACGCACCAGCCCAGATGTGCCAACAATAATCCATACATGGGCGAATTGTGTCCTTATAGAGATACAGGATACTTTCAGTGGTCAGTAGTTTTCTAGCACGGTAGAGAGAGCCTACCCTTTTCGCAGCGACCCTGGCAATGTTTTCAATATAATTGTTCCAGCTCATGTTTCCTGTGAACGTTAGGCCAAGAAGTTTGAAAGATGTACTCTCAGACAGGGAGTCACTGGCCATTGGTATTGGTGGCAGAGAAGGTTTCTTGTAGTTATTGAAGGAAACAAGTTTAGTCTTGGCAGCATTGAATGTGACCATCCATTTATGTCCCCATTCCACTACAGATTGGAGGTCATCCTCTAGTGTTTTTGCCATTTCTTTAGATATGTGTTCATTTGTTTTCCTGTCATGCCTGTTATAGAGTGTAGTGTCATCAGCATATATATCCATCTCAGAGGCAGTTTTGTCGGGGAGGTCATTAATAAATATCAGGAACAATAGAGGTCCAAGAATAGATCCCTGAGGCACTCCCACATTTATATCACACTGTTTAGATGTTCGACCGTCGAGGACAACCTGGATTTTTTTCTTATCTAAGAAGAATTTAATTATGCTAAGTATTCTACCAGTGATACCGTATGATTTAATTTTCCTGAGGAGACCCTTGTGCCATACCCTGTCAAAAACCTTAAATATATCTAGAGCTGCCGCTCTGTCCTCCCCCGCTTTGTCCAGTGAATGGTATATACGTTCAGAGATTACAGTGAGGATGTCAGCTGTGGAACGGGCTTGTCTAAATCCATATTGTTTGTCAGTCAGAAGTTTAGCATCTGTAAGGTGCCGGACTAGAGCATGGTTAATTATGGTCTCAAATATTTTGGCGAAAAGTGGGAGGAGGCTAATGGGGCGATAATTTGATGGGTCAGTTCTTTCGCCAGAATTCTTGAATATTGGTACCACAGAAGCAGTAACATTATCCTCGAATGGCCTCTTGGCCTTAATAAGTGTTTCTTTTGTAGAAGAAAAAACATACGCACATTTATAGTTTTGGCCCAGAATGGGAAGGACTTTAGGATTTTTTCTTTTTCACTCGCATGTGGTCTGTAATCGTTTTTTCTACATTTTTCCTACGAAATTCTGATGATGTTCCCTGAAATAGGGACGAAACGTTGATTATTATTTTATTAATTCTCCGTTTTTCCTTTTCAAATAATATAACGTCAATCATCGCTTGTATTTTTATCTTATTTTTACTTATATATATATATATATATATATATATATATATATATATATATATATATATATATATATATATATATATACACACACACACACACACACACACACACATATATATATATATATATATTTAAATACGGGAGTAGTCACCAACAATGTGTATTTTTTAACATTATTTTATTATTCCGTGTCTTGGTTTTTCATTGAGAATTATATTTGGATCATTGTAATAATGTTTTTAAGTCATTGAAATCGTTTACGTACGTTTCAGACGGTCTGATGCGTCCTCGTCAGAAATTATTTTCAAAATTGACTTAAAAACATTATTACAATGATCCAAACATAATTCTCAATGAAAAACCAAGACACGGAATAATAAAATAATGTTAAAAAAATACACATTGTTGGTGACTACTCCCTTATTTAAATATACATCTTTCTTTCGTTGGAATTTATTAACCCATTTTATATATATATATATATATATATATATATATATATATACACACACACACACACACACATATATATATATATATATATATATATATATATATATATATATATATATATATATATATATATATATATAAATGTTTTTTGTTTTGGTTTTAGCGATATGTTTTGAATGAATTCAATTATTTACGAAATCGCATTTTTACCTAAATGCGAGCTGGGAATAATTTTCCCTTTAACCAATTTGGTACCCCCACATGGGGAGCGGTATATATATTACATTTTAAAAATTATATATATATATATATATATATATATATATATATATATATATATATATATAATTCCCATATAGCCAAATGATAGATTGACCAGAAAAAAAGAAATAAGCAAACAATATGATGTTTGTTTTGACTAAGGCTGATTCCGATCGATGAGGATAACCAAAGTTGCTGTAATTCTTGAATTATTGATAAAAAATTGTAATCCCAGTTCAATCAAGATGAATGACGCGAATGACATCGAGCCAATCAACGGGTTGTAAGAATAACAGGCGTCCTTTAATCTTAGTTGATAAGCAAGAAGTCTTGAATAGACGGTTGACCAATTGTCTCGTAGTGGAGAATTACGTGCTGTAATTGGTTGACAAGAAGTATCGTTCCTCACCGACCAACTTGATATAAAACAAGGCTGTACATCCGTTTTAGTCAGATTTTGGAAGAGAGTTTTTGAAGTCAGTTTGGAGTTGCTGAGCAGCAGAGACGGAGAAGACTAGTCAAAGGATGGTTCGCCGAAGAAATCTTTAAGACTTTGTAAGATTTGAGAAGAATCATGAAAATTAGCAACTCAGATTCTCAAGAAAAAAATGGACGAAAATCCTTTTCCAAAACTCGTCATCCGGATGAATATTACTAAATGAATAAGGAAACTTATTTTATTCAGCTCGGTTCTAGAAAGACAAAAAAAAAAAAAAAAAAAAAAAAAGAAAGAAACAAACAAACAAACAAAGAACAAGTTTAAACAAAGCCCGACCCAGAGTCACTACGAGCAGTAATTGATTTCCCCTCCTCCTTTCTCATGGCAAGAACAATGACTACTGTACCCGGCGTGATTATGTTTACAAAAAAAAGCAAGTTTGTTGAATTTTTTTTCTTTTCTCCTGTTACGTTATTTTTTCCTCTTGTTATATTTCTCGTTGTTCTTCCGATGAGCAAAGATCCTTGTATCGTGTTGACATTGCTATAAATATATAATCAGAAAAACAAAAATGCTTGTGTCAATCTTTTGGTTTATTTCATTTTTTTTTTGTTAGCTCTCGTTTTGGAATGATTGTCGACAACATTTTTTTTAACTTAACAGCGGACGTCATATCAACCGGCTGAATAAAGATCTCCTTTTGTTGATGGTATCGCTACCCAGTGCACGGAAGCTGATTTACCGGGGTTGCCCGGTTGAGATTTAGCGAACGGAGGATCACAAAAACTTTGTAGCCATACCAGATCGACCTTTGACACCGCCTAACAAGAGAGGTCGCGGTTCGGATACGTTACGCCTGGTCCCGAGACTCAGAATGTTGTTTACTGGATTGAAAACAGGATTTGTAACCGGCGGTTGACCACCAAAATGGTCACATGACTCATACTATCAGTCTACACATCTCCTGTTGATCATAAATATTCCTCTGGGCTCATTAGATCTATCTGTTAGACTCACAGTGCACAGTTTCATCCTCATCTTAGTTATCTCTATGGCACTTATGTCCACCATCCTTACTAGGTTTTAATTCTATAAAATATGCTTATACGTGCATGATAGACTCTTTCCGTGTCGACATTGGTGACGCTTTGCTAGTTGGTAATGATACCAAATAAAACCTGAATAAATCTTTACATGATAATCTCTAAACCTGTGTGTTATTCAACTTATTCAAGACCTTGTGGCTCATCTCAATTTAAGCAGATTAGCACAAAGGTTGGCACTGTCAACTGTTAAACCATTTCACCGTTTTGGGATTGCTTTCTGTGGATTAGCTAAGGATTAAGAGGGTCGATAGATCAAGAAATGCGGCAAAATGTATGTCAGGATGAAATTAAGAGAAATAATTTATCCTTGTAAAACGCGATGGTGTAACCCCCCCCCCCCAAAAAAAAAACGAAAGAATAGTTCACGATACTAAACGTGTGTTATATTTCCGTAGGAACAAAGATACGAACGAAATCTTTAGAAAATTCCGAGAAATGTGCGGCTAATCGGATTAGAGCGCGTAAACAGCTAATTAAAAAATAAACACAATTGTATTCGAGATGAATTTAAAAAATATACAAAGTATCTTCTGATCTTTTTTCAAAATGAATACAATTCTGAAGAATTTATATCATTTAGATTATAAAGATTGCTATTCAAAAAGTGATTGTTGTTACTCCGATTGCTAATCAAAAGTTCATTGTAATTTTTTGGATATCTATTTTCAGATTATTGTTATCATTCAGATTGCTATTCAAAAGTCGATTGTTATTTTTCGGATTGCTATTCAAAAGTTAATTGGTATTTTTAGGATTGCTATTAAAAAGTTTATTGCTATCCGGATTGCCATTCAAAAGTTTATTGTTAATGCTAGGATTGCTATCCAAAAATTGATTGTTATTGTTCGGATTACTATTCAAAACCTTTGTAATTTTTCGGATTATTGTTAAAAACTTGATTGTTATTATTCTGATTGCTATTCAAAAGTTGATTATTATATTTCAGATTACTATTCAAAAGTTTATTCTTATTATTCGGATTGCTATTGAACAGTTGATTGTTATTTTTCGGATTGCTAGTCAAAACGATTGTAATTATTCGGATTGTTATTCAAAAGTTGATTGTAATTATCCGGATTGCTATTCAAAAGGATTGTTATTATTCCGATAGCTATTCAAAAGTTTATTCTTATTATTTGGATTGCTATTCAAAATAATTGTTATTTTTCGGATTGCTATTCAAAAGTTTATTCTTATTATTTGGATTGCTATTCAAAATGATTGTTATTTTTCGGATTGCTATTGCAAAGTTTATTGTTATTATCTTGATTAAAAATTTAATTGTTATTTTTCGGATTGCGATTAATAAGAATTGTTATTTTTCGGATTTCTATTCAAAAGTTGATTGTTATTATTCGGATTGCTATTCAAAAGTTTATTGTTATTATTCGGATTGCTGTTCTAAAGTTGATTGTTATTATTCAAAAGGATTGTTTATTTAGGATTGCAATGTAAAACTTGATTGTTATGTTTCGGATTGCTATTCAGAAGTTGATTATTATTATTCGTATTGCTATTTAATAGTTGATTGTTATTTTTCGGATTACTAATAAAACGGATTGTTATTTTTCAGATTGCTATTTAAATGTTTATTGTAATCATTCGGATTGCTATTCAAAAGTTGATTGTTATTTTTGAGATTGCAATTAAAAAGTTGATTGTTATTTGTTGGATTGCGATTCAAAAGTTGATTCTTATTATTCGGATTATTATTCAAAAGGATGGTTATTATTCCGATTGCTCTCCCAAATAAATTTTTATTTTTCGCATTGCTATTAAATAGTATTATTATTTTGTGGATTGCTATTCAAAAGTTGATTGTTTAATCTGGATTGCTATTCAGAAGTTTATTCTTATTATTCAGATTGCTATTGAAAAGTTTATTGTTATTATTCGGATTGCTATTCAAAAGTTGATTGTTATTATTCGGATTGCTTTTCAAAAGTTGATTGCTTTCATTCGGATTGCTATTAAAAAGATGATTGTTATTTTGTAGATTGCTATTCAAAAGTTGATTGTTATTTTTCGGATTGCTATGTAAAATTGATTGTTATTATTCGGATTGTTATTCAAAAGGATGGTTATTATTCCGATTGCTCTTCAAAATAATGTTTTTTTTCGGATTGCTATTCAACAGTGTTGTTATTTTTTTGATTGCTATTCAAATGTTGATTTTTTAATCTGGATTGCTATTCAGAAGTTTATTGTTATTATTCGGATTGCTATTCAAGAGTTCGTTTTTATTATTCGGACTGCTATTCCAAATTGATTTTTACTTTTAGGATTGCTACTCAAAAGGATTGTTATTTTTCGGATTGCTATTAAAAAGTTGATTTTAATTTAGTGTATTGCTATTCAAACGTTGATTGGTAATATTCGGATTGCTATTCAAAAGTTTATTACTTTCATTTGGATTGATATTCTAAAGTTGATTGTTATTTTGTGGATTGCTATTACAAAAGTTGATTGTTACTTTTCGGATTGCTCTTCAAACGTTTATTGGTATTATTCGGATTGCTATTCAAAAGTTGATTGTAATTATTCGGATTGCTATTCAAACTTGATTTTTATTTTTCGGATTGCTACTCCAAAGGATAATTATTTTTCGAATTGCTATTCAAAAGTTGATTGCTTTCATTCTGATTGCTATTAAAAAGTTGATTTTTATTTTTTGGATTGCTATTCAAAAGTTGATCGTTATTATTCGGATTGCTATGTAAAAGTTGATTGTTATTATTCGGATTGCTTTTCAAAAGTTTATTGTTATTATTCGGATTATTATTCAAAAGGATCGTTATTATTCCGATTGCTCTTCCAAATAATTTTTTTCGGATTGCTATTCAACAGTGTTGTTATTTTTTTTAGATTGCTATTCAAAAGTTGATTGTTTAATCTGGATTGCTATTCAGAAGTTTATTGTTATTATTTAGATTGCTATTCAAAAGTTGATTCTTATAATTCAGATTGCTATTCAAAAGTTGATTGTTATTATTCGGATTGCTATTCAAAAGTTGATTGCTTTCATTTGGATTGCTATTAAAAAGTTGATTGTTATTTTGTGGATTGCTATTCAAAAGTTGATTGTTATTTTTCGGATTGCTCGTCAAAGAAGAGCTCTTTATTCGCTTGTTAAAACAGCATTGCTGGGATATTCAGTTACTAATGTAAATTATTTGTTTAGAAAAATATTATAGGCATAAAATGACTGTAAAACAAATGACTGTTCATGAAACTCAGTCAATAATTTATTACGGCTTTAATATTTTTATTGTTCGTTTTTAAATTCTAGATTAATAGAATAACAGTTTAACAGATTAGCAGAATATGCTCATTGTTATTTAACATTTAATACCTGAATATTAAACATTCCATTAAACCTTAATTGTTTTTCTCTTCGATTACCTATTCCTAATATTTTCTTTTATATTCTAGGTGGACGGAATAACATTTCAGCAGATTAGCATAATTATTTAATTCCAGTTTTCTTACTTTTTAAAAATATTTATTTACTTTGGATTACAGATTAGTAGCCTCCGAACCATACCATGTTTGTGCCTAAATAATCTCGAATCACATCGGGTACATTATTTCTTTTTTTTACAAGAAGCTGAGAATGAACACCCCCTTTACAAGTCGACGTTTCGGTCATTAACGCATTTGCTTGTATCTATCGCATTTAAAAATTTTATGATTTCATGTTCATTTAAGTTTTTTCTTTCATTTTACAAATTTTTAAAATTATTCAAACAAATATTTTCCTCAAATTATACAATCTGTAACAATTTTTTTTAAATCAAGAAGCGATTCGCAAACATGTAAAATTGTCAACACATTAAGCAGATGATATGTAACGTTATTATTGGTCACCTTTGAATGTTGTGGTGTCATCTTTACGGATAACAACTCTTTTTCTTACTATAAATATCGGGAGAAAATACCTTTCTGATTTACGCACACATTATGCACACTTGCCAGCCAGACTAACGTATAACCGGACTGTCTTTATCTGTTATATGTGTTTACCTTTTCACTGTATATCGTTTCCACTAAGTTGTGTCTTTCTTCCGGACTACTACCGTTCCACAATAGTTATATCAGATGGTTATAAGTTTTAATAAAGTGCTCGTCTGAACTCCAATCTCTGGTCCCCCCTCGCCAATCTTTCACGAAAAACACCCGTCTAGCTGAATCCACTGTGAAAATTTTCCCCACTCTATATCTGTGCCTAAATCAAAACGCGGATTCCATGAACAAAGCTTCTTTCTTAGAACTGCACGCCTGTGGAACTCTGTTCCGTCTGCCTGCTTTCCACCGGACTACAACTTGGATGTCTTCAAATCCAATATTAACAAATTCCTAATGAACCGCCCCCTTAAGTAAACACTTCATCAAATCTCCACACTAACGTAATGTACTTGCAATAACCCTTATCCTTGAGTGGCTTCCGGGCCTTGATAAGTGGTGATCAATTTGTAAAAAAAAAGTGCTTCGGAGTGGCAATGGGTTTCATACCTATCGGTCGTGATGCTCCCGTCTGTAACGTCGTATATATAAAACAGATCAGGATATTTTCGCTGAAAATAACTTTTAATTATATTTAGACTATAAATTGAGCTTTAACCATCTAATTATGAAAAATGTGCGATATTCCCCCTCCTCTTTTTACGTTTTTAGTTAATAGCATACATTTCTCTTTTCATATCAAACATTACCTTCCTTCCAGTGTTTTATTGGAAAATTTATTTAAAAAATTCAACAAAATATCCCCTTTCATAGTTTTGAAGTAGTACTAAGGTTCAAATTGTATTTATGAATATAAAACTTATAAAACGCAATAATTAAGATTTATAGCTAAAAACACTTACATAGAATTCAGAAAGGGAAGTTATCTTTGGACATTTAATTTTCCTGGGAAAAACCTGTACACATGACCTGCTAGTAAAGCATGAACATTGTACAAAATGAATAATATTTTTTGCATTTACAAAATTTGTTTCTAATACGTTTGGTCGTAGTTTAAATTAAAAAATAATATGACAATACACAAACACAGGAAAGAAGATAATATTTGTTATTGTTGTGGGGGGAATCACCCTCCAAATGGACTGTTCTATCAATTATATAAACCATAGACCTTTTGATCCCAGTTGTGGATTAAACACCAAAGCGACCCTCGCCTGCTCGGTGACGTTTACTACTCTTTTCAGTTGTAACCTTTTTACGTTGTTGTTCTACATTGTTTAAAGTCTATTCCGTTGTTCTGTTTTCTTTGTTGCTTATTGCAAGCCATAACACTGGCGACATAGGATTCGGAGAACGTACTCACGTTTAAAAACAGTGTTCTAAAAAACTAAACACTGACGACATTGGATTCAAGGAGCATACTAAAATCGAAACCAGTAACGACATTGAAAAAAAATACTCGCGTTGACATAGTATTCTAAAAATACTAACGACGTCGGACTGAAATGTTATCAACCCTAAGGGAGTGTCTAACATAACGCTCGCAACTGAAAGGTTCACGGTAAAAAAAATACAAAGCAAAAAAACTCAGATCATTACGGAAAAAAAAAGAGTCGAAAAGAAAAAAGTTCGTCACGACTTTCAAAGATAGCGCTGTACTTTTGCAAAAAGAAAAAGGTTCGTCGCGACTTAGAAAGGTAAATCTTTATAATTTCGGAAAAAGAATTCGTCACTTGTGGTTGTCGCTGCTAAATCGGGCGTTATTCGTTTTTCTCTCAGAAAAACATACACTTGATTCTTTTTTCTTTAGGCAATAAACTTTTTCTATATTTATGTTTTTTTTCTGTTCTGGAGGAAGAAATAAGAAAGAATAAAACGGTTTTGTAAAATTCAGCGAACGTTTTGAAATTGCTAATGCTGACAAAGCAAAACGGACGAATTGAAAGTAGCGTTGGAACATTTGTACCAAGTTGCATATCGATGCCGCAAAGCGTCAGTCACAATCCGAAAAACACTGGACTGAACGTCAAATACGATTCGAGGAACAGCAAAAGGAAGTTCAAAAACAGTTAGCCGAACGTCAATTACGAATAGAGGAATTGCTTACAAAAATTGTTAAAAATAATGCGAACGCAGCAAGCAATTCAGCATTTTCTCAGAATACAATATGGACCGCGATAGACAATTTTAAATACGAGGAAGAGGAAAAATCATTCGCAGCGTATTTTCGGCGTTATGAAGATTTTTTTTAATACTGACTGCAGCAAAAGAAAACCAGACTTCTACAAGGAAAATTGGAAACGGCTCAGCATGATAGATTTGGGGATTAAATCTTGCCTCGGAAAACAGCAGATTTATCATTCAATGAGACGATAAATTTGTTAAACGAAATTTTCTCGCCGAAGACGCCTCTTTTCCATAAGCGTTGGAGATATTTGAATGTGGTAAAAGACGATAATGACGATTTTGTCACCTACGCAGCTGTAGTGAACAAACACTGTGATGACTTTAAGTTGTTTGAACGAACAGCAGACAATTTTTAAATGTCTTGTGTTTGCGCAAGGGTTAACCTCGGGAAAATATGTGAAAATCAGGCGCAGAGTCCTTACAAAATTAGAAAATGAACCGGACTTAACTTCAAAAATTAACTGAGGATTGTCAAAAACTAGAAATTATAAAAAAAGGTGCAAGAAATATCGAAGCAGGCATCGCGAATATAAAAAGTAACTAAGAAAAAAAACCGTCGAAATGGCACACATACACTAACCACTGAAACTAAGAAAAACTAAAAGCACCGAACGCTTGCTTCAGATGTGGTGGAATACATTGGGTAAGGGATTGCCCATTTTTAACAAAAAGATGTCATTTATGCAATAAGATAGGTCATAAAAGTTCGCAATGTAGGAAAAGAATAGAAGCCGTGTACGTCAAACCAGAACCAAGGACGTCGTAGATGAAAATCTACGCAAATATGTAACGGTTAACATTTTCGACAAGGCTATTAAATTCCAATTAGACAGTGGATCGGATCTTTCAATAATAAATCTGAAAACGTGGAAAATATTACGAAAGCCGACTATGTTAAAAACTAACAGAACGGCGACGGCCGTTAACGGTACAAAAATTAATTTTGAATGTGAATTAATCACAAACGTCACTTTACGGGGGGGGGGGACAAAACAACAAAAAGATTGTATGTGCTAAAAGATAGTGAGAACCTGTTCGGTTCTGACAGCATGGAGGAGTTTCGTCTCTGGGATCTTCCTATATCCACATTCTGCAAGAAAATAGATACCCGCCCAGCAGAAACGGAGAAACTTATAACTTGTTTTAAAAAGGAATTCACAAACATATTTACTCCTGGCCTGGGGAGATGTACAAAAATGGCCGCAGATTTTAAGTTGAAACCTGGCACACAACCGGTGTTTAAAAAGAAACGTAATGTCTCGTTCGCTTCCCTGAACAAAATAAATCAGGAACTAGACAGATTAGAAAGCATCGGTATACTGACTAAAATTGAATATAGTGAGTGGGCTGCTCCGGCAGTTTTCGTAAAGAAAAGGTCCGGGGAAATTCGCGTTTGCGCCGACTTCGCGACTGGACTCAACGGGTCCTTAGAAGATTTTCACTATCCATTACCTAGTCCAGAAGAAATGTTCACAAAATTAAATGGCAGCAAGTTTTTTTCTAAGATCGACCTAAGCGACGCTTACCTACAGATTCCGGTAAACGACAAAAGCGCTAACCTCCTCTGTATTAACACTCATCGGGGTTTGTACAGATACGAAAGACTCACGTTTGGTATCAAGGTGGCACCCGCAATATTCCAGCAAGTAATGGATACTATGCTGTCCGGCTTGGACACCGCAATCGCATATCTGGATGATATTATCATAGCGAGCAAAAGCAGGGAGGAACATGAAAAACATATCAGATAAGTATTCAGTCGAATACAAGATTATGGATTTAAGATCAAAGCAGATAAATGCGAATTCTTTTTACAAACAATTAAATACCTGGGTCAAATAATCGATAAAGATGGCAGACGCCCAGACTCAGACAGGGAGACCGCTATTAAAGAAATGCCGGCACCAGTAAACATAACTCAATTGCAGAGTTTTTTAGGTTTGGCAAATTATTACCAGGGGTTCATCCCAAATATGCACAAATTGTGCGCACCACTTAATGAATTGCTGAAAAAGGATAAGGCTTGGGAGTGGACAGAAGATTGCCAGACATCATTCCAAGAAATAAAAAGAATCCTGACTTCAAAACTATTCCTAGCGCATTTCAACCCGCAGTTGGACATAATAGTAGCTAGCGACGCTAGTCAATTTGGCGTCGGGGCGTGCATGCTACATCGAATGCCGGATGGCTCTAAACAGCCTAATGCTTTCGCATCACGGACTCTCTTGCCAGCGGAAAAGAATTATTCTCAGATCGAGAAAGAGGCCCTAGGAATTATATTTGCAGTTTCAAAATTCCACCGGTTCTTGTACGGAAGACATTTTTTTCTAAAAACCGACCATAAGCCGTTAATATTCATTTTTGGATAAAAAAGGACCCCCAACATTCATTGCGCACCGACTATTAAGATGGGGAACTATTCTGCTGAACTATAATTTTACAATTCAATTTCTCCCCTCAAAGCAACTAGCCCATGCAGATGGTCTATCGAGACTGATTCCTGCCAAAATGGAACCACTTGAAGATTCAGTAATCGCGACACTACGTATTAATAGTGATGTAAAAACCATGATAAACAATATTATCCGCGAACTGCTGGTCACACTTCAGGAAATCAAGTCAGAATACCTAAATGACAATTTCATTCAAACCACGAAGCAGAAATTAGCACTGGGTGACACCAGTTCAGACATTTTTCTGGTTGCGACGACGTACTGTTATACGGTGAAAGGGTTGTCATCCCCCAAACCCTTCAAAAAAGAATTCTCAGGGATTTTCACATGGGGCATCCAGGAATAAACAGAATGAAAAGCCTAATGAGAAGTTTTGTTTATTGGCCAGCTATGGACCAAGATATTACCGACATGGTGAACAGATGCAAAGGCTGTGCTTTGGCTGCAAAAGCTCCATCGATAACATATAAACCTTGGCCTAAGGCTGAACAACCATGGTCGAGTATCCACATCGATTATACGGGACATGTGGAGGATTTTTACTACCTGATAGTAGTTGACTCTTACTCTAAATGGCCAGAGGTACTAAGATGGAAAAATAAAAAACGACCACGACAACAACAAATTTATTATTGGAATTGTTTGCTCGGTTTGGGGTTGTAGACTGCCTGGTTAGCGACAACGCTACACAGTTCACCTGGACAAAGCCCAGAGAACTTTGCGAGACGTATCAAGTCAAGCATATTACAAAACTCCAGTACCACGCCAGAAGCAACGACCAGGCCGAACGCTTCGTCGATACGCTTAAAAGGGCATTAAAAAGGCGTCCGGTACACCGACAGGAAAGGCCTTTCAGCAATTTCTGCAGGTTTACAGAATCACGAAAAATGAACAAACCAGATGCGGGATCCCCAGCAGAAATCATGTTTAGACGGAAAATAAAATCCGTATTTGATAAACTGCTACCCAAACACATAGTATACAGCAGAACCTCTACAATGCCAACGAAACGGTTTAACAGCAGAGATAACGTGTATTTGAGACATTTTAGAAATAACGTTTCTTTTTGTGAACAGCTCACGATCTTACGAAGAATCGGCCATGTTACATACATCATTCACGGCCCAAAGTTCCAACATAAGAGGTCCTTGAACCAAATCAGGAAAAACTTCTACGAGGATCAAGAAGAACCACCGCAGGACGGCAGTGAGGCGATTGAAACCGTGTATGACTGTTTTGACATAGACCCTCTAAAAGGGATATCAGAACCGAGACGCTCCGACAGAAAGAGCGCAGACCCCTTGGTGGTCTGCCCAAAAGGAAGAAATAGTGATTTTCACAACCGCGGAAATCAGCTTGGGAGGGGGGTTGTGGGGGAATCACCCTCCAAATGGACTGTTCTATCAATTATATAAACCATAGACCTTTTGATCCCAGGTGTGGATTAAACACCAGAGCGACCCTCGCCTGCTCGGTGACGTTTACTACTCTTTTCAGTTGTAACCTTTTTACGTTGTTGTTCCAGTAATACATTGTTTAAAGTCTATTCCGTTGTTCTGTTTTCTTTGTGGCTTATTGCAAGTCATAACAGTTATAGAGTAATTCTGATGTGCTTTCAAGAAGTTTTCTGGATTTTTTGTACGTGCATTTTAAATTGCTGTAGACTCTCCAAAATTCAATATGTTATTACTATACATCGTATGAGATGACTGGCCAATTTTTATGATTTCAGGTTCAAATGAACAGCTACAACAGGGATTGGAATACACATGAATAAAGCCTGATTGTCACAGCTGGTAGATTTCAAAAATGCAATCTGAACGTGAAGACACTTTAGAAGAACGATATGCAATAAAATTCTGTTCTAAACTTGGGAAAATGCAATAGAAACGTATAGAATTCTTCACACTGCTTTTGGACTATCTTGCATTAATCGAGCATCAGTTTTTGAGTGGCATAAGAGATTCATTGAAAGCAGGGAGTCTTGGAGGAATAATGAGAGGTATAAGAGGAGTAACGGAAACAGAGTTGATTCGTCAAAAAAAGAATTTCACGGATAAGGATCGTCGTATGTCTATAGAGACAACAAGTGCACAGTTTGATGTCAGTGTGGGAACTGTGCACACAATTATTCACGAGGAACTGATGATGTGGAATATTTGCGCGAAGTTTGTCCCAAGGGATCGGAGAGAAGATCAGAAAGACGTTATCATGATAGTAGGCAAATGGTCAAGCTGACCAATTCAGATCCAGCAGTTCCTGATGCTCTGATGACCTGCAATGAAAGCCGGATCTACTGCTATGACACAGACATAGAGCTCCCATTGGAAGCAGGCTGATTATCCCAGACCCAAGAAAACCAGACAAAACAAATCCACCCAGAAAGCTATGATGATCTTATTTTTGGATAGCACGGACATGATCTGCATGCACTGGGTTCCCACTGGATAGACAATCAACAAGAAATACTATGGTGAGGTTTTAAGGGAGTTTAGAAAAAGATTCCGTCTAAAGAGACCAAACTGGGTTAAACAAAACAAGCTATTTCGTAGTCTAATCTACAACTGAACTCAAGTCAATTTCTAGAGTAACTGATCCGAAGGAGACGAAAGAAAAACACCAGAATATAGAAATCAATTTGATGTAAACATAATTAAAATCACCAACAGTGCAGCAGGTGCGTTAACACAATTTGAACAATATTTCTGATTCACACGTATAACAATCTAGCCAGTTTAAAAAATAACAACAGACATATCTTAAAAATAGAAGTTAAAAATAAACAAACGGAAAACATTGTTAAATGTGAAAATATTTTTGTTTTAATTTTGTAACCAGTGGGATGATGCATAACATTAAAACCTGGTCAGTAAAAGTTGAAGATATGCGTTGCATGGATGGAAATGATATAAGAATGATACAATGGATTTATAATGATGAATCTTCAACGCACATCAACATATGTGAGTCGTGTTTGACTGAAAACGTTTGAATGACACCTAAGAGATAGAGGTGATCCAAGAACGGAAGTCGATTAAATTGTGGAACGATATTTTTTGTATCGTTTATGGCAACGATCAAATTAAACAAGGCATGCCATGGGTGCCAATAGGGGGCGGGCTTACACATTGTAGGCAAACTATCTGTTTGACTTTCTCTCTCACACACCACTTTGAATTTTTGTGTGACAGTTTCTCTCTTTTGGGTAAAACATTTTATAAATTAACATCCGAGTGATTATGTCAGAAAACCAGGGTGTTCAATCGTTTATACACACATCGGTAAATGACAACATAACACACATGGGCATTTTTAATTGGTGATACGTATGTTATCTTTTTAAAACAAACTAGTCAGTGCTAAATGGGTGATCATTTAGGACTCCCAGGTGCTGTATGTGCTCTCCGCTTATCTTGGCATTGTTTCCAGTCATCCTGGTCTTCTCCTTGCTACTGGACTCAAACAGTACCAATTCAGGAGAGGTGTGGTTGAGGATTGCGTAACCCTTGCCTCACAATTACACGCTCAGTTTGTTATATTATAAACCCTTTTTAAGAATTCAAAACACAACCACCATCGGTGTAAGCAACAGTCCGTTTTTTATTTCTCCTGTTGTTCTTGCTTATGGTAGAGAGAGAGAGAGAGAGAGAGAGAGAGAGAGAGAGAGAGAGAGAGAGAGAGAGAGAGAGAGTAGGGGAGCGACAGAGAGAATTATCGTGGCGTCCACTCGGTTGACAATCAAATCTCCAACTGCAATCTTTTTCCTTCAGTCACTTTTTCCTGTCAATCTTTTCAAAACATCCACATAACCAGATTCCTTTCTGTTACATTTTTCATAACAATAACAAGGTTTGTTTATGTTTGTGAGAAATATTAAAACAATTCCCGTTTAGCTTGTCAATTTCTGACATTTCATCCGCAGACGCGTGCCACATGTTAATACATGAACATACATACATGTATATACACCTATACACATATATACACTAGCATGTCAACCCGACTTAGACCGGGTCATTCGTGTAACAAGTTGCCCATACGAGACTAAACAGAGGCATCGATATGTTATCTGTCTAGCTTTATAAATGTAAGAATAACGACATTACTTGAATTACAAATTTCTAAGTAATGCATTTCATAGATTTTCACCAGAAAAGAGTGTATCGAGATGACAGTTGAGTTGGTAAAAATTCCAGGTAATTCTAGTTCAAGCAAAAGATAGGAAATTTCCATTTAAAAAGAATTAGGATGATTATTTAGAGTTACACTTATTGAAAAAAAATACAGAAACATTATCATGGTGTACGTACTCATCATGAAACAAAGGTGTCACATTCCAAAAATCATATTAATTTATTAAGTGATTTTAACTAAGAAAATAAAAAAATACGATTTTTAGCGATTTTATACTAAATGCATTCATTATAAGACTGATTTTGATCTCGATAGTTCGAATTGAGTTGTTTCCCCGTATTTACACATCATCACCGATCAAATTACTGTTTCGCTTCCTCATAAAATTTGATCTTCTTATCTAAAAACCTACTTAATTAATCTATATGATTTTTGGAATATGATAGCTTAATTCCGTAGCGAGTTCATATGACATAATGATTTTTCTGTATATATATTTTAAATAAGTGAAATTCGTCATAAACACCAGACTTAGTTATGGAAGTCGGCAGTGACACGTAATCTGACAAGATCTTAAGCTTTCACGTTACTGTCCCAAAATTCTGAAATAATAATTACCGTTTGATATTATGTGGTCAAAACCGATATTGCCAAACTAAAACCAGGCTTGCATACTTAGAACATACTGCATGCTGAAGATGTGTAATAGACTTGAATGACTTCTCTGCATAGAAATATTTGGCTATGTTAGGAATGGAATTTTCCACATAAAGTTATATTATGTAGAAAAGTAAACCATTACACTAGAAATCGAAAATTAGGAAATTAAGGTGACGTGTTCAGAAAGTTGCATCACAGACACGAAGATTCCAGTGACTATAAGCTAAAACACCTTTCTGTTTTTTTTTCTGCAACGTGAGAGGGAACGGTCTTGTTTGGTATTTGTACGTGTACTTTATAACGTAAAAGAAAAAATAACGAAAACTCATGTAAGGCCCTATGCCATTTGGTGCTGTTTTCTTAATAAAATTTACAACTGGCTGAAACAAAAACAAGGAGAGAACGAAAAGGAGAGACGTCATTATTCACTGAGCAACAACTTACGATGTGCCATCAAAGCAAGACTTCAGATAAAACGACGGAGATATTATTCTACTGTCTGTGATAAAAGAATTTGAGGTTTGTATTAATGTACACATAGATTCGAAAAAGTTGCCAAAAAAAAAAACAAACAAATATATAACAAATAAATGTTATCATAGGCAAGATAAGTTACTTTTCTACCTAACTGGGTATGTTTTTAGTATTTTTATTTAATGTAACATGTTTATTCAGCTCGAAAAACACACAGTGTTTACCAATGTATTGGATAATTAAAAACGGCGACCGACTCTTTCTTTGACATGGTAAGTTTGGGAAAAGGAGTTAAAAATAAAAAAAAACTAGACAAAATACTGTTAGAAACTCGCTCAATATATGTTACCGCGACATAGACTGACATCAACAGTGACCCTGTTGTTTTAACAGCATTGGTGACCACGGCTCTCTAAATTGTAGCGCCAAGGTAATCTCGGGAAGACAAGTAAAGACGATAGTTTCCCGCTGCTTTCCGTCTTGATTCGGGGGTGCATCTCCCCCATTAAGTTAAACGCGCCCTCAGATATACGGCACAATCACGTTGACACACTGATTCTCACCAGATCACCGAAGATAGGTAACAATGAGCCCGGCCAGTACCGGATGGGTGACTATTTGGAAACGCTGAGCACTGTATATACTGCGCCGGGTCGTAAAAGAAACTGACATAACACAGTGTAATTTACGGCATACCAACTCTTTTGTCTTTACAGCAAATGTAGTAACACCACGCTTCGGCTGTACATGCATGACGTATATTCGTCAAGTGATTGTATATATTCGCCATTTAAAAATCTTCATTACAAATATGTGTGGCATTTTCATATCCAGCAATGTTTATTATGAATCGACGTGGGTGTGACCTACCTTAGTTCACTGTCTCTCTTCGTCCCCTCGATGTCCTAATACGCAGTAATGGAACTCTGAATCATGTGCGTTTTTCATACAGTTAAGTTTATTGGATTTCAACAAAGCGGTTCCGAAAGGCATCGCCAAATGCTCTTCACTAGTTCTTCAGTGGGATCTTGAAATTCGGTAGCTACATCTTGAGACACGCGCGTGTTCTCGCGTCGAAGAACAAACTCTGTGAAAAGAAAAAAAAAAAACAAAAAAAAAAAACAAAAAAAACCCAATCCTTTTTCCATCTCACCTCAGCAATTATTTTAATCACTAATCGGGGGCTCACTGTAGATATGTGTACTCGTTAACCGATTGGCGTAATCCCATAACTGCTTACTGTCACATGAGCTATCTGCGGCCGTGTTCGCGATATGTTTGTAGCAATAGCTGAGACGGACGCTTAAAACCGTGCATGGTTTTGTATTTCACTTTAATATCGTTCTGTTTATATTAGAAATATTTGACAGAAATGTAAGGAAAAAAATGAAATACGGAAAAGAATGATTAGTAAAATGAAAAATATTTGTGTATTTTATTGTTGTAAATGAAATAAATGTAAAACACTTAAGTGGAGCGATTTTATTTATTTGTAACGTAAACTGATTTTTAAAAAAAACTTATTTTCGCTTTCATTTTTTATATTCGTTTTGTATATGCTAGGAATGTAAAAAAATAAAATGTATAAATCTTTAAAAAAAAAATTAAAATAAGAAAGACGATCCCGTAAACTGTCGAATAAATAAACTTTTATAGCTTTATTTTTTATTTATTTGCGCATCATTTTTGAAACCGGAAGTCGTAAACCGGAGCTTGTAAAGCGGAACTGGATGAACGGTTTCAACGCCCAAGCAAGAAGATTTGAGTTTTATATTATCATTTATAATAGATAAAGAAAATGTTTTACTATTATTTAGAATAGATAAAGAAATGAAAAGATCAACTAAATATTAACAGATCTAAAAAAAAAAACACAATGGCGGCTTACATGATATTATATATATATATATATATATATATATGTATATATATATATATATATATATATATATATATACATATCTTATTAGATCAAAATAATAGTTACTACGTTTATTAGGTTCTGGTAATTGCTGGTCGATTGCGAGTGGCGCATTTGTTTGTAGATATCTGGCGCAGATGAATGAAGACGGTCACATTGACATTGCTCGTGTGTGAAGCAATAAAGATCTCATAATGTAATTGATACGAGTGAGGTTTAATGAGGTAAGATCAGAACGCTAGGCTCAAACCAGCGGATGAGACGTCACGTGCGACCAATGTGACAATAAAAACGACTAGATTTTAACGCGGGCCGTTTTGAAAGCTCTAAGCGTGTGGTGACAAAGAAAATGTCTTAACATGGAACAACTATTGGGACTAACACATGATGACGTCTGCCGATCTATTCATTTTTCTCCTATCGATCTATCAACTGGTTATTTAGGAATACAAGTCGTTCGTTTCTTAATAAAGAAGTGTAAGTGTCACTTGTGATCACTGAAATAAATTCTCAATGAATTTTCATTTCCAAAATGTACAGTGTTCTTAAAAAATTGCCGTCATTTTGCAGTTTTTTGACAATTTTCGTTGAAATGCCCTCAGATTTTCACAGTTTGTATAGAAACAATTCAAGATTTTATTTCTGACATTTATTTCTTTTCAGGTTGAGAAATGCCGTTCATTTCAGAAGAAAAGTCATTTTGTGCGGTGGACGATGCCCCTACTAATATATACGAACCTAGAATAAGTTCCTAATTTCAAGTGAACCCCTTCCATAGTTATAACCCATAAATACATATGATAAAATAAACATCCTCTTTCAATTATTTCTCTCATATTCTTCCTGATAGTATAGATGCGCATATGCACACACGTATATTGAACCCACCTTGGCATGTGTGGTATACACCTACCTTCATTTTAGATTGTTTATTTATTTATTTATTTTTAAAAGCGATTCTGTGGTATTTTTTGTCATTCAGACCCCAGGAACACCACAAGTTGTTCAGTCTTTGATGATAGCGTGTGTGACTACTCCTAGTGACTACATAATAATAAAGAACATCACACGAATTGAAACCTTCCATGAGCTAACCCTAACCCTAACCCTAACCCTAACCCCAACCCTAACCCTAAATCTCACCCTGTGGAAATTCCATCGTGCTTTTCACATTAAACTGACTAGTTTATTTCTAATAATAATATTTATTTTTTTAAATAACTAGCAGTTCAGCCCGGCTTTGCTCGGACCCTATGTACTGTTCATAACTTTATGTGCATAAGTATATATTAAAAAGTGTGTATATGTACGGTAATGCCTTTCTATATAATAGACTTCCTTAACAACAATAGGGAAAAGTTGGTAGAGACCGCAGAGCTCAATGTTTTAAAATTTGACCCCAATTTTGACCCTTTAACATTTATTGTTTTGGGATCAAATTAAATTAAAATATTTGACCAATGTCCAAGTAACCTACATCTACAATTTTAAGTGTTCAGACCCAAAATTAGCGGAGGAGTTTCGTAGAGTCTGCAAACGTCAATTCTGTCAACTTTGTCTTCTTGGAAGCCAAATATTAGCCCAAAAACTGATTAAAAAGCTTGCTGCATGTCGGAACACCCTTTATGTAAAATTTCAAATGTTTAGACCCAAAATTGGTGTAATAGTTTGCTAGAGACTGCAAAGCACAAATCTTTTGAATTTTGACCCCTTGAAAGCCAAATTTTCACCAAGAAAACGTTAAGAGCTTGCCTTATGTCTGAATACATTGTATGTAAAATTTCAAATGTCTAGACCAAACACTGGCTGAGTAATTTGGTAGAGACAGCAGAGGTCATTTTTTTATTAAAAACCTTTGACCCCTATTATGACCCCTAAGAATTTATTGTTTTGGAATCAAATAAAATTATAAAGTTCGATCCATGTCCAAGTAACCTATATCTAAAATTTCAAGTGTTTAGACCAAAAAATGGCGTATGAGTTTGGTAGAGTTTTCAAAGGTCAGATTCTTGAACTTTTACCTCTTAACAGCTTAACAGCTTAATTTCTGTCCGAAAACCGATTAAAAAGATTATTCCAAATTTCAATAACCTTTATGCCAAATCTCGAGTCTGTAGACCGAAAATTGACAGACATACAATCACATTTTAACTTTTATAGATATACTAGCATTTCAGACCGGCGTTTCTCGGGTGTTTGAAGGTGCATGTTGAGCAAAAAAAGTGGTAAATATTTTAAACTTTTACCCCTATTATGACCCGTTAACATTTATTGTTTTGAGCTCAAATCAAGTTATTAAGTTAGATCCATGTCCAAGAAACCTATATCTAAAATTTCAAGAGTTTAGACCCAAAATTGTACGAGGAGTTTGATAGAGTTCTCGTTGAACTTTGACCCCTTAACAGCCAAACTTCTTGCCGAAAACCGATCACATCGATTTCCCCAAATCTCAGTACCCTGTATATCAAATTTCGAGTCTGTAGACTTAAAATTGACAGAGTAATTGCGTAAGGAAATGTACACACACAGGCACACAGACAGACGTAGACACGTTCACATTTATAGATATACTAGCATTTCAGCCCGATTTGGAGGTGTATGCTGAGCAAAAAAAAAAACAAAAAAAAAACAGAAAACTGGTCAATTTTTTAAAACTTTGACCCTATTATGACCCCTTAACGTTTATTGTTTTGGGTTCAAATCGAGGTATTAAGTTCCATGTCCAAAGAACCTATATCTAAAATTTCAAGTGTTTAGACCCCAAATTGTCGGAGGAGTTTGGTTGAGTTCTCAAAAGTCAGATCGTTGAACTTTGATCCCTTAACAGCCAAATTTCTGGCCAAAGACCGATCACATCGATTTTCCCAAATCTCAGTACACTGTATATTAAATTTCGCGTCTGTACACTGAAAATTGACAGAGATATTGCGAAGGAAAATGTACACAGACACACAGACAGACAGACAGACAGACACAGAGACACGTTCATTTGTTTTAGATATATAGACTAACATTTCGCCCCGGCGTTGCTCGGGTGTTTGGAGGTGTATGCTGAGCAAAAAAAAACAAAACAAACAAAACAAACAAAAAAATAAAGAAAGAAAAAACGGTCATTTTTTTATATTTGACCCCTATTATAGTCCGTTAAAATTTATTTTTTTGGGGCTCAAATCAAGTTGTTAAGTTAGATCCATGTCCAAAACAACTATATCTAAAATTTTAAGTGTTTAGACCCAAAATTGTACGAGGAGTTTGACCCCTATTATGACCCTCTTAAAATTTATTGTTTTGGGCTCAAATCAAGTTATTAAGTTAGATCCATATCCAATGAACCTATATCTAAAATTTCAAGTGTTTAAACTCCAAATTGTCGGAGGAGTTCGGTAGAGTTTTCAAAGGACAAATCGTTTTTCTTTGACCCTTACTCGCATAATTTCTGGCCGAAAACCGATCACATCGATTGTCCTAAATCTCAGTACCCTGTATGTCAAATGTCGAGTCTGTAGACTGAAAATTAACAGCGTTATTGCGAAGGAAAATGTACACAGACACACTGACAGACAGACAGACAGACACGTTCACTTTTATAGATATAATAGCATGGATGCCCTGCGTTGCCCGGGTATTTGAAGATGTATGTTGAGCAAAAAAAAAAAAGTGGTCAATTTTTGTAACTTTGACCCTATTATGACCATTTAAAATTTATTGTTTTGGGCTCAAATCAAGTTATTAAGTTATGAACCTATATCTAAAATTTCAAATGTTTAGACCCCAAATTGTCGGAGGAGTTTGGTAGAGTTTTCAAAGGTCAAGTCGCTGTTCTTTGACCCCTTACTCGCATAATTTCTGGCCGAAAACCGATCACATGGATTTTCCCAAATCTCAGTACCCTGTATATCAAATTTCGAGTCTGTAGACTAAAAATTGACAGAGTCATTGCGAAGGCAAATGTACACAGACACACAGACAGACAGACAGACACGTTTACTTTTATAGCTATATAGACTAGCATGGATTCCAGGCGTTGCCCGGGTATTGTTGAGCCAAAAAAAAGTGGTCAATTTTTTAAACTTTGACCCCTATTATTACCCCTTAACATTTATTGTTTTGGGATCAAATCAAGTTATTAAGTTAGATCCATGTTCAGTGAACCTATATCTAAAATTTCAAGTGTTTAGACCTAAAATTGTCGAAGGAGTTTGGTAGAGTTTTCAAAGATCAAATCATTGAACTTTGACCCCTTAATCGCCAAATTTCTTGCCGAAAACCGATCACATAGATTTTCCCAAATCTCAGTATCCTGTATATCAAATTTCGAGTCTGTAGACTAAAAATTGACTGAGTTATTGCGTAGAGAAATGTACACAGACACAGACAGAGACAGACAGACAGGCAGACAGACACACAGATACGTTTACTTTTATAGATATATAGATAGATGTATTTCATTTGATTTGTATAAAATGATATTTAATGGCCTATCCTAATACTGAATATTGTATCAATTTTAATATAATCCAGGGTGTTCTATTAGTATTTTTATTTATTTTTTATCCGTGATCAATTGATTTGCGAATAATTTTCTGTTTGTAAAAGTGAGGAGCACTATATAAGTCGATATTTTTTCCGAAGTCTGCGATGTCAAAAAAAAAAAAGAAGATGGAAATGACTTTAAAACAAATATTCGCCCTTTTTATCTGAATATCATTTTTAGTTGCAACAGTCTGATTGCATGTACAACTGAGGCAATCCCTCTTAGGAAATTCGACATTTATTTTT
>NC_136488.1:169898446-169980946 GCF_053919585.1 Euprymna scolopes | reverse complement strand
GCAGGGTGTCACGATTACTACCAGTCGAACGATTCGAACCCCGCGACAATGCTAGTATATATATATATATATATATATATATATATATATATATATATATATATGTATATATATATATATATATATATATATATATATATATATAAGTGAACGTGTCTGTGTGTCTACCAAACTCCTCCGACAATTTGCGGTCTAAGCACTTGAAATTTTAGACATAAGTTCATTGGACATGGATCTAACTTAATAACTTGATTTGAGCTCCAAACAATAAATTTTAAGGGCTCATAATAGGGGTCAAAGTTAAAAAAATTGACCGTTTTTTTTTTTTTGCTCAGCATACACCGCCAAAAACCCGGGCTGAAATGCTAGTATATATATATAAAAGTGAACGTGTATGTGTGTGTGTGTGTATGTGTGTACATTTCCCTACGCAATAACTCTGTCAATTTTTAGTCTACAGACTCGAAATTTGATATACAGGGTACTGAGATTTGGGACAATCGATGTGATCGGTTTTCGGCCAGAAATTATGCGATTAAAGGGTCAAAGTTCAACGATTTGACCTTTCAGAACTCTACCGAACTCCTCCGACAATTTTGGCTCTACACACTTGAAATTTTAGATATAGGTTCATTGGATATGGATCTAACTTAACTTTATTTGAGCCCAAAAATCAATTTTAAGAGGTTATAATAGGGGTCAAAGTTTAAAAAAAAATTGACCCCTGCGGTCTCTTCAAAATTACTCAGACACTTTCTGGTCTAAATATTTGAAATTTTACATAAACGGTATTCAGAGATAGGGCAAGATTTTTCATCAGTTTGGGTCGAAAATTTTTAGTTACCAATATATAAATGTATGTATGTATGTTTGTTTGCATATCTGCCTTAAACTTTAAATAGAGGCGACGGATTTTATCAAGATCAGTATCGTTTTAAAGTTCGACCTTTCACACGACAAATAGCGAAATATTGGCTAAAAACATTAATATCTTCCTCTTCAACTGGGCACTTTTCTACAGGGGAGGGGACCGCTTTTTCGCCGATATTTTTTAAAGTTATCCTCTCCTTTAGATTGTCTAGCCTTAATTTTAAAAAATGTCGCTTCCGGTTTGGCGGTGGTCGTAACAGCATAAACGTTAGGTTTTACCGCGTTCTTTTCCTCCTTTGCAGTACGGTTTCGAACCTGCCTTCCTACTACCACTTTCTTTTTGCTCAACATACACATCCAAACACCCGGGCAACGCCGGGCTTAAAAGCTAGTATATATATATATATATATATATATATATATATATATATAACAAATCTTACTCTATTTAACAATGCTATGCCCCCCCCTCTTTTTTGAATTTCCAACGACTTTTTTCGTTTCTGAAATGGAAAAGTCATACATTTCATTACATAAAAAATATATTTTCAAATATTTGTACTCGTGTTTTGCTTACTTAATTTTATTCATCCAGAATAAGTCTTGCAATAAAGACGAATCGTTGATGAATACATAACTTGGTTTGTTCCTTTCTTATCGCTCTATTTCGCTGGAATAATATCTCCATTATTCTCATCATATAAATACTTGGAAACATGAATGCCTATGGATAACTTTACTTAATGCACTTAAAAATATTGAAATAATTGATTAAATAATAACTTAATTATTACAAATAATACGTCCCATCGGGGCGACTAGAATATAAACAAAGGGCAGATCACTCTCCTTTTAAAAGCATCCAGGGAGCGAAAAGGAAGAAGAAAGAAACCACAGAATATAAAATAAATAAATAAAGAATCTAAAATTTAAAGGCGATAAAATCGTGTATGAAAATTGATGAGATTCCGTGGTCTTGTGGTAAAACACCAGGCTACTTATCGATTGTTCTGCAGTATTTTTCTAATACTTTTTTTTTAAACATGATTTAAGATGATTCCATTTCCAACAGCGTATGTGGTCGTCATTCCGTGTATTATATGTTCTGATACGCTCACATAAAAACTAGGCGAGTAGAACAATAGTTCCTTATATACCACAAAGAGAATGCATATATATATATATATATATATATGTGTGTGTGTGTGTGTGTGTGTCTGTGTGTGTATAGTGCAAAATGTTGTTCAAAGACTCACGTTTTCTTTTTTATAATCTTCGTTTATTTCCTGGATTTTTCCATTACAGCTGTTTCATTAATGAGTTGGCAATTTTACGATTTATGTTTCCGTAAAAATATCCTGTCCCCACCAACTTCTTCAGATGTTTATCCATTAGATCTTTACAACAAATGGTATATTTTTAACATGCTGGACATTGTATTCGGGTAAAATGATTTCCATAGCCATGCTTCCTCACTTCCTCCATCTTTTGGTGTTATGTAAAGATAGTTTTCCGTTTTAACCCGTGCTTTCGTATTTTTATTTTTTATTTATTAATTATTTATTTTTGTTTTAATTTTCCGTTTTTCCTATTTGTTTTTTTCCAATTATCATATAATTTTATATAATTTTATTCCTATATTTATGCGTGTTTATTTTAATATTGTTTTTTTGCTTATTGTTTGGATTCGTATTATATTACCCGATGTAGGGGAGGTCACTCTCGTGGTATATATATATATATATATATATATATATATATATATATATATATATATATATATATATATATATATATATATATATATATATATAAAGAAAATAGTAGCACACTATTTGAAGATATATTTTGAATAGAAATTTGAAAATTTTGAAAACTTTAGGTGCCAGGAAAATGATAAACTCATTTTTATGTCCTTTTTTGATTTTGTAAGTCCAATATTTCGCTAAAAATAGCCTCATCAGGGTAGCTAGTCAGTCCGTAGTTTTTTTTCTTCATTTTGTTGTTATAGAGAAGGTAAGACCTGGAGAAGAAATTTAAAAATACGAGCTGTACATTTTTGACGGGTGCGTTCGCCCCAGTTTCGATCAGGAATATGAAATAAGAAAATAGTTACACACAATTTGAAGACACTTGTTTTGAATAGAAATTTGAATATTTTGAAAACTTATATATATATATATATATATATATATATATTTGTTTATCTATTTATCTATGTAGACAAATATTACATAGTCGCTACACTGAACACGCTAATGTTTCGGAACAATTGGTTTATTGAAAAACCAAAGGCTCGTCAGGCAACAGAAATAAAGGTTTTCCGCAATTCATCATAGCTGATTCTAAAACCTTGATACTTCTATTGCCTGACGAAGGCCCTGTGGTTTTTAATAAATCAATCGTCGTATATATAAAATGTTGTTTGTTTACATATATACATATAAATGTTGTTTGTTTTGGTTTTAGCGATATGTTTTGAATTTTTCAATGGTTTACGAAAGCTCATTTTTACCTAAATGCGAGCTGGGGATAATTTTCCATTTTAACCAATTTTGTACCCCCACATGTGGAGCGGTATATAGTGGATAATTACATTTTAAAAATTATATATATATATATATATATATATATATATATATATACAGTTGTGCCCGATATTATTCATACCCCCCCTTGAAAATTGAGTTTATTAGGTGTAACTTTGTTAGAATTTATTGTTTACGTCCATATTGATACATATTCTTAATAAACCTCTTCTGATCATTTTCGTCATTTTAAAATCTCGAGATACTTGTAATAAAAGAAATATACAGCTATTTATAAAATCTGCAATGTTCAAAAATAATCATACCCCCTTATTTTTTCAGTATTAATCGAGTTTCTGACTGTTTGTTTCCTGTTTGATTCTTATTTTGAATGCTTTTATACAACCTTTGATTAATTTCATTTCGTTTTTTGCATTTTTCAGAAATTAAAATGATATCAACTGAAAACCAATAAAAGAATAAAAATTATTAGAATGGGGAAGAAAAAAGAGCTTAGTAATGATCTTAGGACTAAAATTGCGAATTCACATAAGGATGGTTTAGGTTAAAAGTCAATTTCCAAGAAATTTGAGGTCCCTACAGCAACAGTACAGAGCATCATCAAAACATTCCAGAGCCACCACACAACAAACAACTTGATTGGTAGAGGAAGGAAAAGGAAACTGTCTGCTAGAGCCACCAGTAATATTGTAAGAAGTGTTAATGCAAATCCAACCACCACTACTAAGGACATTTTAGAAAATCTGGAGTCTTCTGGCATAAAAATATCAAGGCAAACATTGCAAAGGACTCTGCATGAAAATGGTCTGAAAGGAAGAAGACCAAGAAGGACTCTATTGCACACCGGAAAACACCTTGCAGCACGTCTAAAGTTTACTAGGAACCATGTGGATTCTCCAGAGTCCGTTTTCTCAAGTATTTTGTGGACTCACGAAACAAAAATTGAATTGTTTGGCCATATGGATGCTTCTTACGTTTGGAGGAAGAAAGGAGAAGCTTACAACCCAAAGAACACCATACCCACGGTGAAACATGGTGGTGGTAGCCTAATGCTTTGGGGCTCCTTTTCGGCTAGTGGTCCAGGTAGTTTGGTCAAGATAGATGGAACCATGAAGAAGGAGCAATATTTGGAGATACTCCAGAAAAACATTAGACAGGATGCGGAGAAGCTCCATTTAGGACCAAACTGGGTCCTTCAACAGGATAATGATCCAAAACATACTGCCAAAATAGTCAAGAAATGGTTTGAGGATAATCAAATTAATGTTTTGGAATGGCCTAGCCAGAGTCCCGACCTGAACCCTATCGAAAACCTCTGGCACATATTGACAACTGAGGTTAAAAAGCGGAAACCTAGAAATTTGAGGGATTTGGAGAACTACTGCATTGAAGAATGGTCAAAAATCAGTGTTGATGCTTGTAAAAACCTTGTTGATAAATATCCAAAACGGTTACAGGCAGTTATTAAGAATAAAGGGCATGCTATTGACTATTAGTAAGAGAGGTATGAATAATTTTGAACTAGTGCCATTATTGTTTTTCTTTGTATAATGTTTCAAACTTGCATAATTTATTTATTTGTTGAGTTAAAATTAAATGCTTATGCTTGATTTATTGTTTGAAATCCCTTTAATATTGTCTACCTTCTGGTTTGAGCAATAATCTTATAGAAATCTCAAAGATCCGAGGGGTATGAATAATATCGGGCACAAGTGTATATATATATATATATATATACATATATATATATATGTGTATGACATGTTTGTAAGACTATCATATACAATTTTCTTTTCATTATAGATATTTTTATCTTCAAAAAATGAGAATTGCAAACCTTATTTTTTCTTCGCTTTTTCTTATTTTGTTTGTTCGATTCGTTTTATCTTCTCTTTCTTCTTCTGCTCACAGTGAAAAAATTGGCAAAACACCGAACAAAATGGAAGCGTTGTGTATCCTGAAAAATATGCGAAGGTAGGACACTAAACAAACAAGTTAGAAACTGTAAACAAAAAGATTGTAGGTAATAGTTTTACGTCAATGCGATTAGCAAACTACGTGAAGCATATGTTGAAATGATCCCTGCAGCTTTATGTCCTACTGTCTGTTAACTATGGTCGACAAAATCCGCCTGGATCGAATGTTGTAGGCGAACTAAAATTAAAGAAACTTGTTGGTTTCGAAATGATGTCATCGAGGTTATAAAGATAAGAAAGTAAACTGGTGTGTATGTAATCCCATGAGGAAATTAACGGAACTCCTCTTCACAAACGCCGCAATAAACATTAATAAATCTCAACTCCAATATTCTCTCAAAATAAACTCCTGTTTTCCTCAATTTGTCGTTCTTGAGTAATTCTTCTCCTCAAATGCAACATGAATACCATTTATGAAATAATCTTACGGCAAACACAAGTTCTTTTTTTTTTCTACTGACAATCGAAAGCCGAACGTGACAAAAAGGCGTCAACATACTTCAAAGCTGATAATCCTTCATTTTCTTCTCCATTGTTGAGAGTAGGCAACGTTTAATCTTATATTTTAAAACATCAGTACAGGGTGGAACGATAAAATTGTCGCCATAGAAAAGGCATGATTCCATTTCCGTTTGATGAAAACTGGTTTTCTTTTTTTTGTTGCAGAGCATCTCCTAGTTGGCCAGTTGTGTACGAATCCCAAGAGCGATAGGAGCTTTCTATCATTTCTGAAAGTGACACAATGCCCAACGAGCGAAATCGGAGATGCGCCGCTGTACAACTCATGCTCTCTACCGATCCAAGTTATGACAACAGGACCATTGCCAGTACCATGAAAGTGCAAATCCGGACGGTTCAACACTTGAAGACACATCTCAACAAAGTTTGCGGCCATGGTTATGGTCTTTGGTGTGGTTTTAACTGAGGGCCACATTATGCCACCTTACATTTTAGAAGTCGGCTTGAAAGTCAACATCAAAGTGTCCCTGGATGTGCTGAAGATGCCCTGGTGATACTCTGGTGCAATCAGGTAGCCACTGGCAGACCCTGGATGTGGCAGCAGGGCTCTGCGTCGGCTCACAAGTCCAAAAAGACCCAGGCTTGCTTCAGAAGGAGTGTTACGACTTTATATGCTTTTCTCCCCCCCCCGATCTGAACCAGCTAGAATTCTTCGTTTGGTCATACGCCGAGAACATCACCAACATGACTCCCGACCAAAATCAGCCTGATCGTCACTATCCGCCCAGTATTCGCGGAGCTCCCGCCGGTGCTTGTGGAAAAGGCATTCTCCCAGTTCTGGACCCGTATCAATACAATGATTGAGGGTGAAGACGGCTACATTGAATAGATATCAGCTCTACTACATAATCAAGTTACCTGAATTAATTTTTTCAATAAAAGTTTTAAAATAAAGCTGTATTTTTTCTTTAGAGCGACAAATTTATCGTTCCACCTCACCTCGTGTACCAGATGAAGAATTTCAAGATAACCAACCTTGTGGAAAGCCTAAAAAACACTGGACTAATCAAATCCCTAGCAATATGGATTTTCCTTTGTTAACAATGCAAACATTGGCAAATCGCCCAAAGAAATAGAAGAATTAACTACACATAAAACACGCGAAGATCTCTGAAGATTATGCAGGCATTTCTTATTGGAAAGCGTTTATTTTGATGAAATTAAACGTTAAAGCGATCTCCGCTTGATGTCACGTAAACACGAGAAATGCTATATAATTCGCAGAATTTATATTTGGGTTGCAATTCTTAATTTGGTCTTTTGTCAAGATCAAAGTGTAGTATCTGTATTATTTGTTCCTGGCCTTTGGGCCGGGATCAAAGTGTAGTATCTGTTTCGGCAGATACTGCAAGCAAAGACCATATGTGGGGGCAACCCCACATATAAGACCTTGGTCAATGTAGGGGCAACCCTTCATACCAATTGTCACTATCCAGCTCCCCTACTCCCCGGGGAGTTGGTCCCCATTTCCTCTTCACTCCTCACTTTAAAAATCGGCCTTGTGCCTAATTTGCTCAGTGGGGGAGCAAATAAATACATCAAAGTGTAGTATCTGTTCTTCAGATGCTGCACTTCCATTTCTTGTTCTCTTTCAGTGGAGGATCATTCCTTCACGACTGAGATAATTTTTTATTTTTGTACCTTTTCTCCACGTTAAAAAAAGACCCTGGTGTCTAACTCTGTCCCGTGGGGAGGCATTGTAAATAGGTACAATTCTTAATTCGTTTATAATCTTATACGAGTGTTACGTATTCACAATTCGATTGACATTATTCAACAATACTTCCGTTTGCCTGTTTCCCACCTGACTACAACTTGGATGTCTTCAAGTCCAACATAAACAAATTCCTGATGAATAGCCCCTTAAGTAAGACATTTTATCAAATCTCCAATACTAACGATTACTACGATACTATCTCATTGATTATTGTACACGCAATAACCCTTATCCCCGAGTGGCTTCCGGGCCTTGATAAGTGGTGACTTCCATGTAAAAAAACAAACAAACAAAAAACAGATAAATTTAGTTGTTTACAAACGTGTATCATATTGCAACTTGTTATATTTTATGACACATGTAGCACAATTATGCTACACAGAGGCGTCCGTGTTTTATTCACGGCCAATTCCCTACGAGGATGAAACACGGATGCTACTTTGCATAGATTAATTAAGTTCAAATGCATTAAAACGAATATTTCTTCAAAAGAACTCAATACGAGTGAAGCGATTTCATATAAATGAATAAAATTATTCGTATTTTTAATACATAATATAATAAAAATATATAAAAGTATATAAAAAGCGTAAAGAGTCTATGCAGATCGATCAACGTTTGAGCATTGTCATGTTTCGTCAGGACTCCAAGTGAACTTCGTAGTTAGAAAATAGGAAATAAAATAAAATTTTCTTCGTTTCTTCTGCTTCTTCGATGGCTATCGGAACGAATGACGAATTGTTCTTAAATGTGTAGGTTTTGTCCATATCCATGGGTTGCCTCGGTCTCTGGGTTAACACGTAGGATTTATTGTGATTCATTTATTCTTTATTAGCGATTTTGTGATATTTAATTGTTACACTCGCCGGAGCGTTGAGGGAGTTACCTGCCCCTTTGTTTATTTACGTCGCCCTTTTTATTTGGGACGTATTTTTTGTTATTAGAATTAATTTTATTTATTAAATGTTTGAATACTTTATTCAAATACTTATCAGATACTAGCCCGATCGTAAAATACGCTTAAATATGATATTTTAATTTGGACAAATTTAGTACATATTATTATAGAATCATGATTTCAAAAGTAAAAACCAAAAACAAACAAAACAGAATTTGGGTGTCATCAGCTGGAATCGAAACCAAAATCTAAAACTGCAGCTGGTGACGTTACCATTGTACCAACGTGACACACATATAAACTGATTAAAATCAACTTAGATTAAAGTACAAAATGTATAATGATTACTTCAATTTTCCCCCCTTTTTGCCCCTTAAAAACTATTTTAACCGGCTAAAGACCCTTAAACGACCCATAAAATATCTAATCATTTGAGGCCCCTAACGCCGCTCTGAAACTATTAGTTTCGAAAGAGATGAGTTTGAAAATATTGACACAGACAGACGGACATAATGAGTTTTATACATTAGACTAGCGGGGGTGGGTCGCCTGTCGTAAAATATGCTTAAATATATTATGGAGTCATGATTAAAAAAAAAAATGTATTTGGGCGCCATCAGCTAAAATCGAAGCCGAAAGCAAAACTGTATCATTCAAAGTTGGTGACGTTACCACTTTACAAACGTGACATGCATATGAACCGTTTAAAAATTAAAAATTAAAAATAAACTAAGATGAATGTACAAAATGTATAATGATTTTTTCATTTTTGACCCATTTGTGATCTTTTAAAACCTATTTTATCCATTAAAAACTATTTTACCCATTAAAAAACTATTTTAACCATTAAAAACTATTTTAGTCATTAAAAACTATTTTACCCATTAAAAACTATTTTAACCATTAAAAACTATTTTACCCATTTAAAACTATTTTGACCATTAAAAACTATTTTACCCATTAAAAACTATTTTAACCATTAAAAACTATTTTACCAATTAAAATCTATTTTAACCGGCTAAAAACCCATACAAGCACGATCCCAAAAAAAAAAAAAATAAATAAAAAAAATCAATCTTTTGAGGCACCTAGCGTCGACCTGCGACTTTTAGTTTTGGAAAAGATAGAATTTAAAATATGGAGACAGACATACAGACAGACAGACAGACAGACAGACAGACAGACATATAAACTTTTATATATTAGATAAAGAATAACAAAGAAACCCATAAAAACAAATACAAAATAATGATTATTTCAACCATAAACTGCTTTTTGCGTCTCAGAAACGACTTTTTCATCCTACTGGTTCTTGCCCTCTCTCTATCTTTTTTTTATATTTAAGCTCAATAGATCAGCAGTTAAATTAGATAGAGCTTTCTTTTATATAACCAGAAAGAAGATTCGAACACCCCTTTTCCTTATACTCATGTTTCTGTTAAGCTCTATATTAACGGTCATTTCTGAAGATTTTTTATCAGTTTTAAAATTTTAATTCAAAAGATGCAAAATAGTAGTCCTCACGCGAAAGAGCAGGACACAAAATGTTTTAAATAATATTAATAATAGAATAACAATAACAAAGACTTTCGCTGGCGAGGACTACTATTGACCGTAACCAGTTATACAGTCCTTTTGAAATTTTCGTATCTATTTTTCTCGTTATGTACTGAATATTTGTTAATGAAACCTATATGAAATATGTTCCTTATTAAATTTTAAAGATTTCCTATTCTGAAAAAAGTTTTTAAAAATTTAACCTAAAAAAGTTATTTTAAAGTTTTTCTTAAAAAAATCAGATTTTCTCATTATTCAGACCTGTATTACAAAGAGGGGGTTGCAAAAAATGAGTTGTGGTGTGAGGAGAAATACAAACTGAAGCAGAGAGAATATTCAGACCTGTAATAATACAAAGAGGGGGTTGCAAAAATGAGTTGTGAGGAGAAATACAAACTGAAATAGATAGAAGGATAGTTTTAAATATAATCTTAAAAAGATAAGATACAAGTTAGAAAAGCATTTCATCCAAGGCATGAAAATTGTTAAATTAAATGTTTTTACTATAGGCTTTAAAGATAAAGATACAATTTGAAATTTATTTATCTTCAAAATGCACTTTTATAAATTTTATAAAGTAAGGTATAAACATTTAATTGAAATCGAATCAAAAAATTACCTTGGATTTATTTTATGCAATGTACATTTTTTTTATTGACATTTTCACCTCAAACAAGGCACATTGCCACTTTATTGTAGGGGCTACAATCAGGGACATAAGCATCAGGGGTACTGTGTAGGAAGTTGGGCAGCAAGATGTCGGTTCACGTTGCACTTGAACTTCTGCATGTCAGTGCAGTCGGGGAAACAGGGACCCGGAAGGGAATTCCAAAGTCTACCTGTTCTGGGGAAGAAACTACTGGAGTAAAATGCTCTCTTGCATTTAGAGATCTCTACTGTGAAAGGGTGGGATTTAACTGCTTGTCGAGTTTGTCGGGAGTATTTACGTCGAGGGGGACACAAGTGCTTGCAGTTCGTCGGAGCATTCACCGTTAAAGTACTTGTAGAACAGGTAGAGGGATGCTACATTTCATCGATGGGACAGAGGCTGAAGTTTAGCTGATAGTTTAGGACCTATCAGATTGGGGACTCTCTTTTGAACCTGGTCTAGGAGCGAGAGACTAGTAGTAGATGCACCAGCCCAAATATGAAAACAATACTCCATACATGGGCGAATTGTGGCCTTATAGAGGTATAGGATATTTTCAGGCGTTAATAGCTTTCTAGCACGGTAGAGAGAACCTACCTTCCTCGCAGCTGTCCTAGCAATGTACTCAATGTAATTGTTCCAACTCATGTTTCCTGTGAATGTTAGGCCAAGGAGTTTAAAAGATGTACTTTCAGATAAAGAGTCATTGGCCATTGCTATTGGTGGTAGAGAATGTTTCTTGTAGTTATTGAAGGAAACAAGTTTATTCTTGGCAGCATTGAAGGTGACCATCCATTTTTGTCCCCATTCCACTACGGATCGAAGGTCTGCTTCTATTGTTTCTGCCATTTCTTTAGATATGTGTTCATTTGTTTTCCTGTCGTGTCTGTTATAGAGCGTGGTGTCATCAGCATACATACCCATCTCACAGACAATTTTGTCAGGGAGGTCATTTATGAATATTAGGAATAACAGAGGTCCAAGGATAGAAACCCTTCGGTACTCCCGCATTTATATCATATTGCTTAGATGTACGACCGTCAAGAACAACCTGGTTTTTCTCTTATCTAAGAAGGATTTAATTATGTACATGTATTCTTCCAGTGATACCGTATGATCTGATTTTCCTGAGGAGACCCTCATGTCATACCCTTTCAAAAGCCTTAGATATATCTAGAGCTACCGCTCTACCCTCCCCCGCTTTGTCCAGTGACTGGTATATACGTTCTGAGATTACAGTTAGGATGTCTGCTGTGGAATGGGCTTGCTTAAATCCATATTGTTTGTCACTCAGAAGTTTAGCATCTGAAAGGTGATGGACTAGAGCTTGGTTAATTATGGTCTCAAATATTTTGGCGAAAAGTGGGAAGAGGCTAATGGGGCGATAATTTACTGGGTCAGTTCTTTCGCCAGAATTCTTAAAAACTGGCACTACAGAAGCAGCTTTCCAGCAGGCCGGAAAGTAAGATTCATTAAAGCATTTGTTGTAAAGTTTGGAGAGAACTGGAGCTACTTCGGTGGCGCACTTTTTTATGGCGGGATGAGATCAGGTCCACATGCTTTTGCAGTGTCAAGCTTTCTCATGATAGCATGCACCTGAGCAAGGGTGATTTTCAGATCGTCTAGTGTGGCGTCTGTCTGCAAAGGAAAGTCATGGAGGGGGTGATTAGAAGAGTCCAGTGTCGAGTTGGAGGCAAACCGTCTGGTAAGCATGTTAGCCTTCTCAGTTGCTGAGCAAACAATCTCATGAATTGTTGCCCATTATTTACTACACTGTTTAGACTTTCAAAAAGTCTCGGATTCCTAATTTCTGTGCTTCGACGCGTTTTTGGGTGGTTTCAGTAAATGCTCTGTTAGCTGTCGCTATTTCTTTCTTACAGTTATTTCTGGCTTCTATGTACTTCTGTCTCTTTCAACTGGACTTATGTCGGTTAAATCTGCGGTACGCATGCTGCCTTTGCGCTATGGCAGCTGCACAAGTTGAAGTGGCCCATTGGGGAGAGTGGGGTTTGCTATATAATTTGCGTGTAAGAACATGTGCTTCAATTGCCGTTTTGAACCATTCAGTGGCCTTATTTGCACAATGTTCAGCAGGAAGTGAAAAGATATTTTGCCATGGAGGTCCCTGATGGCTTCCCAGTCCGACTTTTTATAATATCTCGTTGTTTTGAGTACTCGCTCTTCAGTTTTAGCTCTAGAGTTTAGGGCGATTTCAACCTTTACCACTGCATGATCGGCGTTCCCAAGAGGGCTGTGGGTATTAGTTACACAGTCATCGGGAACTGTGGTCAGAAACAGATCTAAACGTGATGCGTGTTGTTCTTGCTGGTCTGGGAAACGGGTTGGAAACGTAACCATCTGTGATAGGGAATGAGATATAGAGAAGATATGTGTTGTGATACCAGCTGCGCCTGTGTGAGTAGAAAATCCAAGCCAGTTGCTGTGGTGGGCATTGAAGTCACCAAATACATGCACTTGTGCGCTAGTGTCGAGGGACAGTGCTGCATCTATGCTGTCAGAGACTGTTTATTAGGGTACAGTCCTGAGTCGAGGGAGAGCGGTAGAGAAAATAATAGTAGCTAATGTTGTGTTGCATGTTAAGTCTAAAGCACATAAACGCTTGATCGTCCGATTCTAGTTTAGTTTCTCCAGTCAAGGGGAGGGTGTTTCGAATGTAGACTCCAAGCCCATACATATGTCTGTCAGAGTCCTTACGGCAGAGTGGGAGGTATCCAGTCATGTTAAAGTAGTTAGAGGGGATGGAGGAGTGTAGGTTAGTCTCACTTAGTGCTAAGATATCCGGGGTGTTTGTTAGGAGAAATGCTTCAACATCATTTAAATTAGTTCTAAGCCCACGGATGTTCGTAAATGCGAGCCTCAAGGGAGAAGGCAGGTTGTTTTTGTTTGAGTTTGGCCTGGTTTTAGCGTAATTTTTTAATGCACTGTCATTTTTATTTTTAAGAGTTTCAGTTTAGGTAAGGGGTGCTGAGCAAGTGGTTATGCAGAATACAAGACATGCAACACAGGCAGATCATCAGCTATCCCTCCATCTACTAGGGTTGTGGCCTCAGGACAGCCCACTAGGGATGAGTGCAGGGTCCCTTTCCATGCGCGACATGGCACTACAAACATCACGATATTATACAATTGTTGATGGAGCAGCCGCTCTAAGCGCTACCAAAGAGTTAGGGTTCCTGTACTACCAGTCGGGAACAGCAGCCAGGAACTGTGTATCCGGTACCTGGCATTACGGTATTCAAGCACTCCCAAGTGTCCAGTTTAATGGTTGGGGTGTGTCGGGAGTGGGGAAAAACGGCGTTCATTGCCATAGTATGGAAACAAGATCGACCACCGAGTGTTTCTATCGACTCCCAGTGGTTCGGCGTCTACCCCTGGCTAATAGACAAAGAAGGAGTATGGAAGCCGGGCGATAGACAGTGCCTATCTACTGCTTAAGCAGTTTAGGTTTGCAGATCGGTAATTTGTTTGAGTCACCAGCTCTAGGAAGACTGGAGAGGCTTTCCTCTCCTTAGGTTTAGCTTCAGAGTTTTCCTTCTTCTAGACGGATGACCTGGAAAGATCTACGGGTTCATCAGTACCGAGAGGGTGTGCCCCGCGCCTGAGTCCTAATCCAGGTATTTCTGCGACCCCGTGAGGGTGGTTAGTGTTGTTACTGGGTTAGTTTATAAAGGTTATATATCTACTGAAAAATTATACTCCTCAAAGTGATTACAGGACATTGCTATTCCATTGTTTGTTACTGGAGGAGAGGGTGAGGAAGAGTTCATGCAATGGAAGCAGCTATATTTGCAAACAGGTTTGTTGGAAGGAGTTAATATGGCTTAATGTTTTTTTTTTATTTATAATTGAGAAAATAAATAAATAAATAAAAGATACAAGTAAAATAAAATTTTTATCCTTTTATTTTTATGTTGGCTTAGGAATAGGATAATGCGTTACAGAATGGCTTGATATTCCGAATTAACTAAAAATTGTTGTACAAGCTCTGGATATTTTAGATGGCAGAAGGATTATTTATATTCAATAGATACAAGTAACGTCATACTTGATAAGTACAAAACATTGCAGGTGGAAGTAAATTATACGCAACCTTTTGTTGCAATTTAAAAACATTATCTTTCATCTAGCAATTAATGATATAGATATAAAATTTTCAATGATTTTATTAAAAAGTGAAACAGAATGTACATTACATAAAATAAATCCAGGGTAATTTTTTGATCCACTTTAAATTAAATTTTTATACCTTACTTTGTAAAATTTATAAAAGTGCATTTTGAAGATAAATAAGTTTCAAATTGAATCTAGTACCTTTATTTATAAAGTCTATAGTAAAAACATTTTGTTTAACAATTTTCATGCCTTGAATGAAATGATTTTCTAACTTGTTTAAATATTTAGTTATTACTATTATTTGCAATTTTATTTCTAGCTACAAAAATACTGCAAGATCGACCGATTCGAACAAATACAAGAATTATTAACGGGATTAAAGAAAACTTCCTACTATTTATCTTTTTAACGAAGGCTAATATCTCAGCCCAAACAGAATTGCACTTTAACTGCTCCCCACACGGATGATACATTTGCAACATTTATATGGTGAATAGGAGCTGAAATTGGTAAACTTACTTGATCGCAAACATTCAAACTTATATATAAAACAAATGATTAAATCTCCTGAGTTCCTATTAGATGTTTTTTTACAAGGTGGTCACCACTTATCAAGGCCCGGAAGCCACTCAGGGACAAAGCTACTGTTCGCCCGAGCACGAGATATTGTTGTCACATCTAGACTGGTGCATATGTGACTAGTCTCTCGCTGCTAGACAGGGTTCCAAAAAAATCATCAACCTAATCGGTCAGCCAAACTCAAACATCTGTCCCATCGCCGAAATGTGGCATCCCTGTGTACGTTTTACAAGAACCGTAATCGTAAGTGCTAGGACAAACTCAAAGCACTAGCACCCCGTTGCCTGGATGTAAAATACGCTTAAATATGATATTTTTTATTTATACAAATTTCATATTTATTATTATGGAAATAATTCCCTTTTGATTATCATATTGTACCCAATATATAATAGTAATTTAAAAATAATAACTTGGTTGCCATCAGCTAGAATCGAAATTAAACAACTAGCGCTCCAGCCTGAGTCGTTACTGTTTGAGCTATCGTAAGACGGATAAGCACTAGTTAAAACTGATCAGACTTTAACATATTAACGTATATTTGCGCATGCGTATAAGAGCACTTTAATCGACTTACGCCTGGTCAGTTTAATTATTTATTTATTTATTTTTTTTACCAATTTTGACTCCTTAGGCTAAAACCCATAAAAGAACACAAAAAATGCAGTCGAAGGAGATACACTTTAATAAAATGGAGAGAAACAGACATAGTGAGTTTTATAAATTAATATATGATTGGGAATTGAGGAGAAATGATTGGGAATTGAGGAGAAATGATTGGGAATTGAGGAGAAACATCTGTGGAAAATATACCAACCAAAATAAAACATACTGAGAAAAGAAAGAAAAAAAAATGAGGAAGCAACAGCAAAATTCTTATAATTACATGATTTTTTTTTTTTTGTAATTAGTGCGAACATTGGTTGGACGTATTTTTCCATCATTTTTAACGGAAGTTAATACTATCGGCATTAGTCTGTCTCAGCAAAAACTAAAGTTTTATGCCTAAAATTAGTTCGTTCTTGAATTGTAGCGTCAGATGAGACTGAGCAGTCCTATCCCGGACCTGTTGTCATAAATGTAGATGATTATGACATCTCTGTTCTAGCCTTCAACTCTCTTTGCTCCATACTCTTTCAAAAATGTCTATTCTCTTCTTACACCTATTGACGCATGTCTTCACAACACTCATAAACGAGTCGCACTGTTCAGTCACGCACTTCTAGCGTGATGACCCGATACTACCTGTCCCATGTATCTAGATATACGAGGCGTCTTCAATAAGTTTGCAGACTTTTGTCATATGAGCATTTTTATTGATGGTTCACACATGAAACTCGAAGTAATCTTGCACTTGTTGTTCCATTCCAATAACTTGGTATGAACCATGCAAGTGCGCATGTCAATGACTCTTCTCACAGCATCTTTCATCTCCTCACTTGTCTTATAACGACAGACTATAAGATTTTCACTGAGCTTGGGAAATAACCAAAAGTCACAGGGAGCAAGGCCTGGGTTATAGGGAGGGCGGGAAACTGTCTTGATGCCAATCTTTATCAAATAGTTTCTGAGAATGATGGAGATGAGGATTGGTGCATTAGTGCAAATCTTCCGCATCTTCCTTGCGAATAATTCTCACACTGGCATCAAACCGTGCACTTATTGTCTCTATAGACACACGACCTAATCCTTAGTCTTTAAATTATTTGTTTGACCAATCAACTCTGGTATTCTGACTCCCTCACACCTTTCATCATTCCTCACACTCTCTGTCTTCACTGAATCTTTTATGCCACAGAAAAAAAAACTGATGCTAGATTCATGCAAGATGGTGCAAAACCAGTCTGAAGCATTCCATACTTTCAGTGGCATTTTTTCAATTTTAAAACAGAATTTTATTGTATATCGTTCTTTTAAAGTGTCCTAACAGATTGCATTTCTGAAAATCAACAGCTGTGACAATCACGCTTTAGTAGAGTGTATTCCAGTTCCTGCTGTAGCTGTTCATTTGAACATGAAAGGTGTTAGTCATCTCATAAGATGTATAGCAATAACATAATGAATTTTCAAGTGTCTACAACAATTTTAAATGCGTGTACAAAAAAGTTTGGAAACTTATTTAAGACACCTCGTATTTGTAGCGTAGGTCAGGCCTTGCTGCTAGCCTAATCGAATAACTTTATGAATTATTTCATTGTCTATTGGCGGAAAATTTTTGACCGAGGGCGTATACTAGTAATTATCAATCGTTAAATCTTTTAAAATTGATAAATAACCCTGAAAAAGGGTTGACGTGCTGCAAAACAAATCGACTAAACTGTTTAAAGTGTCTTGCAGCGTATCAGTCGTGCTGATCTATCGACAAAAATGCCGACTTCGATCGACACATCGCATCAAAAAATTGTGATGCCGTTTTCCCGTGTTACAATTGTCAAGAGAATTTAACGCAAATTAAAATCCATCTAATTGAACTGAAAATCAAATGTGATCATTTTATTTTGTTAAATGTTTGCGCATGAAAAATAATGACGAAAGAATAGTTATTAGCTTACAACTGCGTTAGTATTTCATGGAATTGGTTGATTTTGAAATAATTAAAATGTTATTTTAAATGCACACAAATATGGAAGTACTTGCACAGTAGTTGCATTTCTCTCCAAACTTTACAACAAATGCTTTAATGAATCTTGCTTTCCTGCCTGCTGGAAAACTGCTTCTGTGGTACCAGTTTTTTTAAGAATTCTGGCGAAAGAACTAACCCTTTAAATTATCGCTCCATTAGCCTCCTCCCACTTTCGCCAAAATATTTGAGTCCATAATTAACCAAGCTCGTCCAACACCTTACAGATGCTAAACTTCTGACCGACAAACAATATAGATTTAGACAAGCCCATTCCACAGCAGATATCGTTACTGTAATCTCTGAATGTATATACCATTCACTTGACAAAGCAGGGGATGGTAAAGCGGTAGCTCTAGATATATCTAAGGCTTTTGGCAGAGTATGGCATGAAGGTCTTCTAAGGAAAATCAGATCATATGGTATCACTGGACAAATACATAACATAATTAAATCCTTCTTAGATAAGAGAAAAATGTAGGTTGTCCTCGACGGTCGTACATCTAAACAATATTATATAAATGCAGGAGTGCCTGAGGGGTCTATCCTTGGACCTTTATTATTCCTAATATTCATAAATGAGCTCCCTGACAAAATTGCCTCTGAGGTGGGTATTTATTCTGATGACACCACGCTCTATAACAGACACAACAGGAAAATAAATGAATAGGGAAATGGCAGAAACACTAGAGAATGACCTCCAATCTGTAGTGGAATGGGGACAAAAATGGATGGTCACCTTCAATGTTGCCAAGACTCAACTTGCTTCCTTCAATAATTACAAGAAACCTTCTTTACCATCAATAGCAATGGCCAAGAACACATTACCTGCAAGTACATCTTTTAAACACCTCGGCCTAACGTTCACAGGAAACATGAGTTGGAACAATGACATTGAGAGCATTGCCAGGATCGCTGCGAGGAAGGTAGGTTCTCTCTACCATGCTAGAAAGCTACTAACGGCCGAACGTATCCTGTAACTCTATAAGGCCACAATTCGCCCATGTATGGAGTATTGTTGTCATATTTGGGCTGGTGCATCTGCTACTAGTCTCTCACTCCTAGACACGTTCCAAAAGAGAGTAGCCAACCTGATAGGTCCTGAACTGTCATCTAAGCTTCAACCTCTGTCCCACCGACGAAATGTAGCATCCCTCTGCCTGTTCTACAAGTATTTTAATGGTGAATGCTTGACGAACTGCAAGACGTAAATACCTTCGACAAACCCGACAAGCAGCTAAATCCCACCCTTTTACAGTAGAGATCCCTAGATGCAAGAGATTCGTTTCTTTCTCAGAAGCGCTAGACTTTAGAATTCCCTTCTGGGTCCCTGCTTCCCCAACTGTACTGACATGCAGAAGTTCAAGTGTAACGTGAACCGACATCTTGCTGCCCAACTCCGCACCTAATACCCCTGTAGCCTGTGTCCCTAATAGTAGCCCCCTACACCAAAGTGGCAATGTGCCTTGTTTGGGGTGAAAATGAAATTAAAAAAAAAGCAAGAACAGGGATGAAATATTGCAGTGATGTGACAGGGAGTGGAGTGTATAGACCGTGCGGACGTATTAGGTTAGACACTCGTTTTGTACTCTACTAGAGTGAGTAAACAAGTGATGACTTCATATATCTTCATATGATTTAACGATAAAGCTATTTTTGTTTTTATTTTTGTAGGGAAATAAAATACAGAGAAAATACTTTTCTCTAGCCTGCAACCCTCCCCCACATAAGAGACGTTGCGAGCCTATCCTTGTTTTATCGTTATTTTCATGGCAGGTGCTCGTCTGAACTCCAATCCCTGGTCCCCCCTCGCCAATCTTTCACGAAAAACACCCGTCTAGCTGAATCCACCGTGAAAAATTTCCCCCACTCTATATCTGTGCCTAAATCAAAACGCAGATTCCATGAACAAAGCTTCTTTCTTAGAACTGCACGCCTGTGGAACTCTGTTCCGTCTGCCTGCTTCCCTCCGGACTACAACTTGGATATCTTCAAGTCTAATGTTAACAAATTTCTAATGAACCGCCCCCTTAAGTAAACACTCCATCAAATCTCCACACTAACGTAATGTACTTGCAATAACCCTTATCCCTGAGTGGCTTCCGGGCCTTGATAAGTGGTGATCACTGTGTAAAAAAAAACAAAAAAACAAAACAAAAAAAAACATAATTTTACAGCATGGAACGATAAAATTGTCGCCCTAAAAAGATTCTTTTTCGTTTGATTAAAACCATCCTTTGTTATAATCACATTCTTTTAAACAGATTTAACTTTCAAATCCGTCTTATAATCATTCTCACGTGTTGAAGAAATGACGAAAAAAGACATTAGAATGTTTATTTTAGCTCTGGTTATAGAAAAAATATTTTTATGAATTAGAAAGAGAGATAGATAGATAGATAGATAGATAGATAGAGAGAGAGAGAGAGAGAGAGAGAGAGAGAGATAGAGAGAATAAAGAAATGGGGGAGAGAGACGGTTATACCGAGGGAAATACAGAAGGACATAGAGAGAGAGAGAGAGAGAGAGAGAGAGAGAGAGAGAGAGAGAGAGAGAGAGAGAGAGAGAGAGAGAGAGAGAGAGAGAGTGAGGGGCGATGGAAAAGAGAGGAGATAATTAGAGAAAGAAATAGAAAGAAGGAGGGAAAGAAAGAGAGAGAGAGAGAGAGGGGAGGGGAGATGAGAGAGCACAGAGAGGTAGATATATACACATAGTTGATAGATAGTACACAGTATATACAGAAAGGAGGAGAAAGATAGAGAAAAAAGATATCGAAAAAAAGAGAGTAAGAAAGAGAACGCGCGCACGAGAGAAAGAAGGAAAGAAAGGGGGAAGAGAGAAGGGGGCTGAGAGGTAAATTATTCTGTTTTCTGAAATAAAGAGAGAGAAAGCGAGAGAGAACACGTGTTGGAAAAAGATAGATATATGGATAGATAGATAGAGAGAAAGAAAGGGAGAGAGCCTAACAAAAAGAGAGAGAAGGAAAGAGAGAGAGAATGGAGGAGAAAAGAAAAAAGAAGATGAATCCATGCGAGAGAGAGAGAGAGATCAAGAGAGAGAGAGAGAGAGAGAGAGAGGGGGGTTGTTGTGTGAGGCAACGGTTCTGTGTTCTGACGTTATACGATATCCATTGAAACACGCAAAACCTTATCGGAATAAATTAAAACCGTGGCGGAAGCAGTAACGTGTATTAGCGATGCGCACAAGTTGTACATCTTGGCTGGTGTCGACACGTTGCGCGCGAAAATGGCGGACGTAATTCTGCGCACACGCGGACTTTCTTTTCTTTTTTTTTTTATATTTCCTAACTGATAGGAAAAGCAGGAACACGATTATGCAATCACGTGTTTAACTCGGCATTCGGGAGCATCCACATCAATTATTCGTCATCTGTTCGCCCGCACACAAACATGACGGAGGTTTGTCTACACGTATGTACACTCTTATAAGTGGCGGCAAAAGCGATAAAAAGCAAAAAAAAAAGGTGACGCGTAGGCATTTAATATACGCGTTTTAATGCAATTTAATAGCGGGTTTTCTCACCCCGATAACATTAGGCTTATATGTCTCTGATTTCTCGGCCGTTGAGCAAAACGCAGAATTTATTCAGATGCAGCATCTAATCTATTTCTCATCTTTCCAGACTTAGTAATTAGTTGGGGTGTTTTGTTTATGTTTTTTGCGTGTGCGTAAAAGTTGAATGTGCGCACGCAAACCGTAGCGACCAATGAAAACAATTCTTCTTCGGATATTGAGAACATGCTTCAACACCCGAAGAAGGTCGCAGGTTGCAGCGACCCAAACATTGTGCTAATAACACCCAAGATGAGAATAATACTCCGATTAATCAATGTAACACAATCAAGATCAAAGTGTAGTATCTGTTCCGGCAGATACTGCAAGCTATGACTAGCAAAGACCAGATGTGGGGGCAACCCCACATGCCTGACCATTAACCAGCTCCCATTTCCCACCTCTCGGGAGCTGGTCCCCTTTTTCCCTTCCCCCTCCCTTCACTCCTCACATTAAAAATCGGCCTTGTGCCTAATTTGCTCGGTGGGGGAGCAAATAAACACCATCTGTTCCGGCAGATGCTGCAAGCTATGACTAGCTATGACTAGCAAAGACCAGATGTGGGGGCAACCCCACATGCCTGACCTTTAACCAGCTCCCATTTCCCACCTCTCGGGAGCTGGTCCCCATTTTTCCCTTCCCCCTCCCTTCACTCCTCACATTAAAAACGGCCTTGAGCCTAATTTGCTCGGTGGGGGAGCAAATAAATACCATCTGTTCCGGCAGATACTGCACTTAAGATAATTTGTACCAGTCAATGGAGGGGAAACCCTCTATACTGGGACAATTATTATTTTTGGTAACCAGAGTGCCCCCTTTTTGCCTACTTTTAGGGGAGCTGGTTTTTACCCCACATTAAAAACGGCCTTGTGCCTAATTTGCTCAGTAGGGGAGCAAATAAATACCATCTGTTCCGGCAGATACTGCACTTAAGATAATTTGTACCAGTCAATGGAGGGGAAACCCTCTATACTGGGACAATTATTATTTTTGGTAACCAGAGTGCCCCCTTTTTGCCTACTTTTAGGGGAGCTGGTTTTTACCTCACATTAAAAACGGCCTTGTGCCTAATTTGCTCAGTAGGGGAGCAAATAAATACCATCTGTTCCGGCAGATACTGCAAGCAAAGACCAGATGTGGGGGCAACCCCACATACCTGACCTTTAACCAGCTCCCATTTCCCCCCTCTCGGGAGCTGGTCCCCTTTTTCCCTCCCCCCTCCCTTCACGCCTCACATTAAAAATTGGCCTTGTGCCTAATTTGCTCGGTGGGGGAGCAAATAAATACCATCTGTTCCGGCAGATGCTGCAAAGCTAAGACTAGCAAAGACCAGCTATGACTAGCAAAGACCATATGTGGGGCTAACCCCACATATCTAAACTTGGTCACTGAAGGGGCAACCCTTCATACCAACAGTTTCTAATCCAGCTCCCATTTCCCACCTCTCGGGAGCTGGTGCCCCCCTTCCCTCCCCCCTTCCCTCCATCTCCACATTAAAAAACGGCCTTGTGCCTAATTTGCTACGTGGGGAAGATAAATAAATACCATCTGTTCTTCAGATGCTACACTTCAATTTCTTGTTCTCTGTTAGTGGAGGAGAAATCCTTTACGACTGAGACAATTTTTATTTTTTGTTCCTTTTCTCCACATTAAAAAACGACCCTGGTGTCTAACTCTGTCCCGTGGGGAGGCATTGTAAATAGGAACACAATGAACGATCATTTCATTTAAGAAAATATGTAATAATCGAATTCTAACAAAAATATTTATTTTTATTATGATGTTTTTATTAGAATTAACGCTAAAGTGTAGTATCTGTTCTGATTCTATACTTTGTCTCTCGGCGGTTATTGAACGAAAAATCCTTTCAGACTGCAACATACGAGGTGCCTTCAGTAAGTTTCCAGACTTTTTTATACGGACATTTATAAAATTGTCGTATACTCTTAAAAATTCAGTATGTTATTGCTATACATCTTATAAGATGACTGACCAATTCTTATGATTTCGGGTCCAAATGAACAGCTACAGCAGGCATTGGAATACACGCTACTTAAGCCTGGTGAATTTCAAAAATGTTGTCTGGACATGAGGACACTTCAGAAGAACGATATCCTATAAAATTATGTTTTAACTTAGAAAAAATGCCACAGAAACATATGGAATGCTTCAGACTGATTTTGGACCATCTTGCATGAATTGAGCATCATGTTTTGAGTGGTATAAGAGATTCAAGGAAGGCAGAGAGTCTGTGAGAGATGGTGAGAGGTATGGGAGGAGTAAGGAAGTTAGAACCCCAGAATTGATTGGTCAAATAAAGAATTTCATGGATAACGACCGCCGTGTGTCTTTCGAGACAATAAGTGCACAATTTGATGTTCGTGTGGGAAATGTAATAAAACGATAAAAATTACTTTCTTTTTTCTCCGTGTCAACCATATTTCGTAAGGAGGGGTCATCAACCATATTTCGTAAGGAGGGGTCATCAACCATATTTCGTAAGGAGGGGTCATCGAGGATAGAAAACACATGTCATTTCCGGGTTATGAAGCTGCACACTTGCCGCACAAATCTTTGGCGCCAATTTTAATGTTGTATGAGAGTTGAGCTGGGAATAACCCACGCTTTTATTCAAACCACGTTATCAAACGCGTGATAGGAATACCATGGTAACCCCGAACTCGAAAAAGACGCGCTGTCCTCGAGGAAGCGGTGGAGGCTGGATCATGTGTTCTGTGTGATGCTGAGCCGTCAAAAGATGCGATGCTTTTTAATAATGAAAACATCAAACGATGTGTAAACACACGCATTTACGCTCATACACACACATACACGCACATACATATACGCGTATATTATATTATATATATATATTATTTTCTTATATATATATATTTATATATATATATATATATATATATTAATTAAATATCTGTATAAAAGCTAAGTACGTCCAAGGATGGAGTACTGCTGCCACATCTGGTCAGGAGCTGCTAAGAACAGCCTATCCTGCCTTGACAAAGTACAAAATAGACTTCGTAGTTTAGTGGGGAGTGCCCTTTTCTCTTCCCTGCAACCTCTCTCCCACAGAAGAGACGTTGCGAGCCTATCTTTGTTTTATCGTTATTTCTATGGCAGGTGCTCGTCTGAGCTCCAATTCCTCGTCCCCATCGCCAATCTTTCACGAGAATCACCTGTCTGGCTGAAACGGCTGTTAATAAATTTCCCCCACTCTATATCTGGGCCTAAATCAAAACGTGGATTCCATGAACAAACCTTCTTTCTTAGAACTGCACGCCTATGGAACTCTGTTCCGTCTGCCTGCTTCCAACCGGACTACAACTTGGATGTCTTCAAGTCCAACGTTAACAAATTCCTAATGAACCGCCCCTTAAGTAAACACTTCATCAAATCTCCACACTAACGTAATGTACTTGCAATAACCCTTATCCCTGAGTGGCTTCCGGGCCTTGATAAGTGGTGATCACGGTGTAAAAAAAGAAACAAAAAGAAATATATATATATATATATATATATATATATATATATATTAATTAAATATCTGTATAAAAGCCAAGTACGTCCAAGGATGGAGTACTGCTGCCACATCTGGTCAGGAGCTGCTAAGAACAGCCTATCCTGCCTTGACAAAGTACAAAATAGACTTCATAGTTTAGTGGGGGTGCCCTTTTCTCTTTCCTGCAACCTCTCTCCCACAGAAGAGACGTTGCGAGCCTATCCTTGTTTTATCGTTATTTCCATGGCAGGTGCTCGTCTGAGCTCCAATTCCTCGTCCCCATCGCCAATCTTTCACGAGAAACACCCGTCTGGCTGAAACTACTGTCAATAAATTTCCCCACCCTTTATCTGTGCCTAAATCAAAACGTGGATTCCATGAACAAAGCTTCTTTCTTAGAACTGCAAGCCAGTGGAAGTTTCTGCCGCTTGCCTGCTTCCCACCTGACTACAACTTGGACGACTTCAAGTCCAACATAAACAAACTCCTAACAAACCGCCCACTTAAGTAAGACACTCTATCAAACCCCCCAATACTAATGATTACTACAATACTATCTCATTGATTACTGTACACGCAATAACCCTTATCCCTGAGTGGCCTTCGGGCCTTGATAAGTGGTGACCCCCATGTAAAAAAAAAAAGAAGTTCAGTCATACTGAACTGAAAACCAATATTTTTCAATACAGATTCAAGATCAGATGGCCATCGGTACTGTCAGTTTCAAATCGCACACACTAAGAAGACCAGCCACTGGCCGTTTATATCGGACTCTCTTCAGGGTAGACAGATATAAATAGAGGCTGAAACTTCGACATAAATGATAAGAGATTAGTTCTCTTTGTGTTTAATTTGAAGCTGGATGTACCGATGCTTTTCTGATTTCCTGTAACGCAAATAAATACTACCCTCCTATGTTATTTCCTTTATAGTCAAGCACTTTTATGAGCTTCTCTCTCACAAACATTACACATTAGAATACTTGTAAAATAGACACAGGGAGGCAGCATTTTGTCGATGGGACAGAGGTTGGAGCATTATAGACAGTACGAAACCGATTAGATTGGCTACTCTTTTTTGAAAATTTATCTAGGAATGAGAGACTAGTAGCAGATGCACCAGCCAAATGCGGCAACAATGCCCCATGCGTGGTGAATGATGGCCTTGTAGAGTTACAGGATACTCTCAGACGTAAGTGACTTTCTAGCCCGGTAGAGAGAGCCCATCTTCTTCGCAGTAGCGTTGGTAATGTTCTCGATATATTTGTTCCAATTCATATGCCCTGTGAATGTCATACCAAGGAGTCTGAACGAAAATCTGTTAGATGGAGTATAATTAGCCATTACTATTGGTGGCTGAGAAGGTTTCTGGTAATTATTAAATTGAAAAATCTTAGTTATGGCAGCATTGAATTATACAATCCATTTATGTCCCCATTCCTCAGAGCAAAGGTCTTCCCTGAGGTTTCCGAAATTTCCTTAAATAGTTGTCCCTTCTTTCCCCCTCTCCTCGTGTCTGTTATAAAGCATGGTGCCATCAGCAAATATACCCATCTCGGAAACAATTTTATCAAGAGGTCATTTTTAATAAAAGGATTAATATAGGTCCAAGGATCGACCCCTGAGGCACATCCGCATTTATATTATGCTGTTTTGAAATACGACCATCGAAGGTAGCCGGTATCTTTCTCTTATTTAAAAAGAATTTAAGTTAAGTATTCATCCAGTAATACCATACTAGCGGGACCTATTAAATTCCACGTGGGACTCATTCATATGTAATATTTAGATGTTGGCATTCTGTTGATATTCAACATAAATGGAGACGCCTTCATATTATTGTAGCTATTTTATTAAAACTGCAAAAGTATTTATTCAAGCTTGCATTGGCGCCCGGAATAGCCATGTTGTAAAATACGCTTAAATATGATATTTTGCAGATGTCGTATATATAATAAAAGAGTTAATGTTCTATCGATTTTTATATATTATAAAGTTGTGATTTCAAAGATAAAAAAATATATCTATATAACTTGGGTTCATCAGCTGGAATCGAAACCGAATCCCAAACTTATATATAAAACTTCGAAGAATTCTTGATAAAATTATTTATAAAAAATAAGTGTCATTAGCTAAAATCGAAACCGAAACCAAGACTTATGAAGAATTCTTGAAAAATTATGAAAAAAAAAGAAAGATTATTGGAGTGTCATTAGCTATGATCGAAACCCAAACCAAAAATTATGAAGAATTATTGGTAAAATCGTTTATTTGGAAGTACATAACAATTAAACGACCCGGATGTAAGCCTGACACAGAAAATAACACGCACGCTATCGTATAAATATATAGATTGTTTAATTTTTATGAGAAGACAAACGTGCCAAGCCTTGGCAAAGGCCTTCGATATATCTAGGGGTATTGCCCCAGCGCCCCCTTTCTCTATCCAGTGCATAGTATATACGTTCAGAGCTTACAGTTAGGATGTTTACAGTAGAACGGACTTAAAGTCACCAAACACATGTACTTCGGTGCTGGGATTTTGAGATACATCTATATATCTATAAAAGTGAACGTGTCTGTCTGTCTGTCTGTGTACATTTCTCTACGCAATAACTCTGTCAATTTTTAGTCTATAGACTCGAAATTTGAAATACCGGGTACTGAGATTTGGGAAAATCGATGTGACGGGTGTCAGCCAGAAATTTGGCTGTTAAGGGGTCAAATTTCAACGATTTTACCTTTAAGAACTCTACCAAACTCCTCCGACAATTTTGGGTCTAGACACTTGAAATTTTAGATATAGGTTCCTTGAACCTGGATCTAATTTAATAAAGTGATTTGAGCCCGAAACTATAAATTTTAAGGGGTCATAATAGGGGTCAAATTAAAAAAAAAATTACTCTTTTTTTTTTTTTTGCTCAGCATACACCTCCAAACACCCGGGCAACGCCGGGCTGAAATGCTAGTACTTCTATATAAAAGGAATTTTGCGTGTGAGTTCCGAAAAGGCTGGACTGATTTTTGTTTTAAATTTTCACGCAAATTTACTTCATGCGTCTATGAGCATTCTTAGATAGTTTCTGTATTGGAATGCCTCCGATAAATATCGAAAATCGAAAAATCAAATTAAAAAAAGTACTGTTCAATTTTGACCAAGGTTAACACCCTTATAATGTCAGAAATGCACTTTAGTAGTTTTATCACTGCACAAGCAGTAAGGCCCGCCGTAGGATATCAACAGTAGGGCAGGTCGATTTGCATAACATGAAACTTGTGATGATAGTTGGGATTTGATGTGATAAGAACATATACCAAAATTTAGATTCTCATCTTGAACAGAAAATTGAGCATTTAATTTTAAAAATCGTGTAGAAAAATGCTGAAAAATCCTTCATTTTCATAGCATTTTTCACAACATTGACTTTGAAATTTCACTATTTTTATAAAATATTCAATTAAAATTGATATATTTATATGAAATACATTGAAAGAAAAATAAATACATGAATTATAATTTTAATCATGAATCACAACTAACAAAATATCTCAACTTTTACTGCATTAATTAAACAAAAATTGTAAAAACAGCTAATTACCAACTAAGTCTTTTAAATTTCACAATTCAAAAAGATATGTGTGTATTACACAATATAACAGCTTGATACAAGTTACATAACCATGTATGTTAATTTTTTATTAGAAGCAAGAATATAAACTTATAATAGAAATAAATTGTTCTGTATAATTTTCTTTTGAGGAAAATGAAGGTCTAATTTGCTGGCATGATGATTTTGTAATAATGTTTCTATGTCTTGCTTCCTGCACATATACAACTTTTGGAGAAAAATCAATCAAATTTGACCAATGTGTGGCTTCAACATTGATAGCAATAATCTTTTTCATTTTTCTTTTGAGTTGTTCACTATTTCTGGAAAAACAACACACAAAAAAACAATTATTTTAAAACACTTATTTTTTATATTTTTCTGATGTAATATGAATAAAACTAACTATTGTTTGGGTAAATTAAGAAAACTAATAAAATTTAATGGATAAATATTTATTTACCTAATGGACAAAATCGTTTGACTGCCCTCTTATCTCATATTCAATTCATCTGAGTTTATCATCGATATTATATTTTCCGGTAGTAGTGAAAACGCACTATATTTTGAACAGTTTAAAATAGTAATTTGGATTTCAGTTAACTGTTTTGTTCTCTGAATCATATTAAAATATACTGTTGGTGGTTAAAACAAATATTGTCGGTTTTAATCTCAAACCAACTAACTGCATACACTTGGATGATAAATTTGACCTAAATGTTTAATTTATCATAGTGTTTGTGGATAGACAACTCTAATCCATAAACACATTAATCTTGTGGCTTATGTTAGCCATCTTCCTTGATTTAAGGGCCAAATTTTTTAAGTTAACTTCTCCACAAGAAATGCCAACAGCATACTCAAAAAGTAGCCTCTTGTTTTTACACTTAAATTATTTGTTTCTTCTGCTGTCAGATAATGATGATCGGGAGGGACACTATTTTTTTAGAATTCTACTTGAGGCAAATCTTGATAATTATTGATACAAAGTTTCCCCAAAGGACCAGTAAATGTTGTTAGGCTTTTCTTGTTCCATCAATTAATTAAAAAATTGCTGTAAATGGCAGTTCTTCTAGTGGAACCTGAAAATTGGAAAATTTGCATGTTTAATAATAGAGCCAGATTATATAATAAAAACCAATATATTATTTTATTTTCCACAAAAAAGGAACATAATTGCAGGTGTATTAATTTTACTTCCTTGTTAGGAGGACAAGTGCAGATTATGTGCCTTGTTTGACAATTTTCTGTCTTGCACTTTACTGCAAAGTCATCATATCTCAAGACAGAAAGTTTACAGCTACAAGAAAATATATCAAACAGTTTGTCTAGATGTTCCTTCATTCTTTTCACTTTGATTGCTGCAAGAGATTTCCTGTCAATCTGTTTGGCCCTCTTATAGCAAAATATATTGACCTTCTATCCAATATAATGTTACCTTAACAAGGGCAATTGTGGATTGACTGCTTGCCGAATACTAATTATTTCCTTGGTAATTAACTTAGAAATCTTACTATTTTTTTAAGTGGGGATAACTGTTTCTAGATGACTTGTCGAAGTTGGGGGTGCTGTTTCATCCAAATGACAATGGGACTAGCAAATTTTGTGAGCCACGGGTTGAAACTGAACGTCGTGCTTTACTGACATTCTAATCTGAAAAGTAAAATAAATAAATGGATTATAACTGAAGAAAACTGCATTAGGCTATCTTCCAGTTTCATACGTAAAAAAAATAAGTGCTAGTTATAAGAAATAATGAAAAACTTTGTAGAGTTGAATTAGATGTATTGAAGAGAGAGGACCAAACCAAATTAGAGGCATAGTAGAGTTTAGTTTAGACATTTTTAGCAGATTTTAGCTCCTCCTTCGATAACATGGATTTATCCATAAAGAGATTCATTCTTGCTGTAGGTGTGCAATTTTAAACGAGTGTTTAGGGTTTGAAAAAAACAGTGCTTGTGCATCTATGTTACTATGCTATTTTTAATAGTATTTTCAAGTTAAATTTAATTTTTATGAAATTTTTGTTTATTAAATTTTTAGGTGAAAGTACAGAATAGTTACAATGCAACCTCCTTCCCATATTAATAATGGCTTTCTAAATAACAAAGTTATTTTAGCACAATAACATAGATGCACAATAACAAAAAACTTTTAAAGGAGTTTTCTTATTTACTAGTATTAATCTTTGTGGCTTATCTGATTTTAAAACTATAATTTTAGAAGAAAAACACCGCTTAAAAACAATTACTCGCTACAAATAAAAGAAATAAAAATTTGACACTAATTTTCTGCAAATATTTTTTTATTAAGTAGAAAAACTTGAAAATTTACGTGGTTATATTTCGTAAAGAATGTGTAGAATAAAATTGTATGAGCTATTTTTTTTTTTAAATATAAAACTGGAACATTACCATATTTTAATAAAAATTTCAAATAGAATTTGATGGGAAATATTAGGTTGGTGCAAAAATAATGTTTTTGACGTTCATTTAAACGTCCAAAAATGCCATTATTTTTGCACCAACCTAATAGAAAAACAAATTAAAAAAGATAAAACAAATATGTTAAAATTCACTGCAGACACTTGAAATATAATAAATATATTTTTTCGTTTTTCCTTTTAAAATAATTAAGCCTAAATCGTAATGTTTGCAAATTAAATAATAAACAAACGCTAATTTTCAATATCAATAACGAGCGTGTTTTGCGACGGTGAAATCTAAAATGTTTCCACCCTAAAAAAAGTTCCTGGAATGAAAAAGCGAACTTTGGTAATTTTGCCTTTACAGTTAATATTTATTTTATTAATTCATTATCCTCACTCATTTTATTTAAAAATGTAGTTTAAAACATATTCTAAATAATGATTTCATTTTCTTAACAGTACGGATTGTTTTGATGACAGGACGTTCTTGACAATTAACCGAAAAACTTTTAATCGCTTCAATTTTTCAACTTTTAAAGTCATTTCCTCAAGCAAATATAACGATTTGGAGAAAAATATTTCTTTTTTATGTCTAACCCCAACTATCATCACCATTGCCTCACCGGGGTTTCAAAATCGACCTGCCTTAATCAACAGTAGGTTCTTTGATAAGACAAGGCCTCATTCGAAATGAATATTTCTGTTTAGAGCACTATAAAACTATGGTACTTGACTTTTGCATTTATAACTTTAATTCAAACCATTATTTAAAGATAATTATATAAAATCAACTGTAGATTCTCTACAGTGCAATATAAACTAGAATGTATTGTGGACTAAGACACTGCGAGAGGGGCACGTTAATCTTCCCTCGGTGCACCGCAGTGTGTCCCCGACTAGAGCCAGTAATCAATCGATTTGATTGTATAAATATATATTTTATTTGGAACTTGCCACTTATCAAGGCTTGAAGGTCACTCGAGGATAATAGTTAATGAATGTAAGGTGGGTATGTAGTAATCATTGATGTAAATTGGGGAAATTTTGATTATTTATGGGGACTGCTCAACAAGAACTTATTTACCTTGAATTTGAAGGTTACCATGTTATATTCAATCGGGAAGAAGGCCAGCGGAACAATGTTCCACAGGCAGGTAGTTCTGGGAAAATGCTTCTTTAATGGAATCTGCATTTAGATTTATGTATTTAGAGAGTGGGGAAAATCGTATATAGTGGTTATAGCTAGTCGGTGTTTTTGTGAAAGTTTAACAAGGGGGACCATAGATTGAACCTCAGACGATATATATATATATATATATATATATATATATATACATACATATATATATATATATATATATATATATATATATATATATATATATATATATATATATATATATATATATATATATACTAGCATTTCAGCCCGGCGTTGTCCAGGTGTTTGGATGTGTATGTTGAGCAAAAAAAAAGTGGTAGTAGGAAGGCAGGCTCAAACCCGTACCGCAAAGGAGGAAAAGAACGGGGCAAAAACCTAACGTTTATGCGGTCGCGACCACCGCCAACCCGGAAGCAACAGCTTTTAAAAGTAAGGGTAGACAATCTAAAGGAGAGGATGACTAGCAAAAATATCGGCGAAAAACGTTACCCCCCCCTGTAGAAAAGTTCCTAGTTTCCTAGAAGGTGAATATATTAATGTTTTTAGCCAATTTTTCGATATTTGTCGTATGAAAGGTCGAACTTTAAAATGAAATATAAAATAATCCGTCGCCTCTATTGAAAGTTTAAGGCAGACATGCAAACATACATACATACATACATACATTTATATATTGGTAACTAAACATTTTCGACCCAAACTGATGAAAAAGCTTGCCCTATCTCTAAATACCGTTTATGTAAAATTTCAAATATTTAGACCAAAAATGGTCTGAGTAATTTGGAAGAAACCGCAGAGGTAAATGTTTTAAAAACTTTGACCCCTATTATGACCCCTTAAAATTTATTGACTTGGGCTCAAATCAAGTTATTAAGTTAGATCCATATCCAAGGAATCTATATCTAAAATTTCAAGTGGGTAGACCAAAATTGTCAGAGGAGTTCGGTAGAGTTCTGAAAGGTCAAATCGTTGAACTTTGACCCTTTAATCGCCAAATTTCTGGCCGAAAACCGATAACATCGATTGTCCCAAATCTCAGTACCCTGTATATCAAATTTCGAGTCTGTAGACTAAAAGTTGACAGAGTTATTGCGTAGGGAAATGTACACAGACACACAGATACACAGATACACACACACACACACAGACACGTTCACTTTTATAGATATACTAGCATTTCAGCCCGACGTTTTAGAGCAAAAACAAAAAAAAAGTGGTAGTAGGAAGGCAGGCTCGAACCCGTAGCGCAAAGGAGGAAAAGAACGGGGCAAAACTCAACGTTTATGCTGTTACGACCACCGCCAAATCGGAAGCGACATTTTTTTAAATTAAGACTAGACAATCTAAAGGAGAGGATAACTTAAAAAAATATCGGCGAAAAAAGTGACCCCCCCTGTAGAAAAGTACCTAGTTGAAGGGGAAGATCTTAATGTTTTTAGCCAATTTTTCGATATTTGTTGTATAAAAGATCAAAATTTAAAATGATACTGATCTTGGTAAAATCCGTCGCCTCTATTGAAAGTTTAAGGCACACATGCAAACAGACGTACATACATACATTTATATATTGGTAACTAAAAATTTTCGACCCAACTTTGACCCCTTAATCGCTAGATTTCTGGCCAAAAACCGATTATATCGATTTTCCCAAATCTCAGTAACCTGCATATCAAATTTCGAGTCTGTAGACTAAAAATTGACAGTTATTGCGTAGGGAAATGTACACAGACACACAGATACACAGACACACAGGCACTTTCACTTTTATATATATATAGATATTTAAATATAATTATCCACTGACACCGATATATATATATATATATATATATATATATATATATATATATATTTAGAGAGAGAGAGAGAGAGAGAGAGAGATAGGCAGACGGACAGACAGAGACTTAATCAGCAGCAAATGGCTTCGTCAATTTTAACACCAGCAAAAATAATTCAAAACATCTCGAGGCCTCACAGTTTCAAACTTCGAAATTAATCGTCTGACGTAACTTCCGCTTTACTCGTTGTTTCCAGAAAAAGACTATTTGCCCTAAAACGCACGCGCCTAACATTTATGGACATCTATCTATAACATATCTGACAGTTTTTTTTAATATCTATTTAACTAATATATTTGCTAGTTGAGATTGCCATCAATATTCAACACTACTTGAAACTATAGAAACGTTTGAAATTCAATTGTTGATATCATGCTGCTAACCAGGTTTACAAATATGCGACGGTGGCGATGTTACTGCCATTTTTTTTTTCTAAAATCACAATGGCGCTTCTCATGACAGGTCGAATCTAAAACAGAACACGTCCCTGGATTTATCAAGAATTGCTAATTGTGTTTGCAATAGAAACGCTTCACACTGACAGTTAACAAGTGCAGCAACAGAAAAACAAAACACAAAACAAAAACAAATGAAACATGACGATTATGTGAGAGGGACTAGGTGCGAATGTCATCGAATCGATAAAAAATCGCAAAATCTAAATTATGCAGTCCATCGTGGAATCATTTGTACTTTTTGTTATATATATCCACCGAGCACCAATCCGATAACATGGAAACACGTCAAGTCACGCCATTCTCGATGGTGTTGTTGCTGTGATAATCTATTTTTAAATATCACCTATCTGTTTAAATGTATGCATGTATGTATGTTTGTATGTCTGCCTAAAACATTCGACAGAGGCAACAGATTTTCAAGAGATCGATATCGTTTTGAAATTCGACTCTCTGGACGACAAATATCGAAAAATTGGCTAAAAACATTATTTTCTTCATAATCAACTGAGAACTTTTCTACAGGGAGGGGTCATATTTTCCCCGATATTTTCGAAAGTCATCCCCTCTTAATATAAACATACGTCACTTCCAGTTTGGCGATGGACGCAACAGCAAAGACGTCGCGTTTTTTTCACATTCTTTTTCTCCTTCGCGGTACGGGTTCGAGCCTCCCTGCCCACTACCATTTTTGTTTTATTAAACACACACCTCCAAACACCCGGGCAACGTCGGGCAACCAGGCTAGTCTATTATATAAAGTGCAAACGTTTGTGTGTACGTTTGTATGTCCAGCTAAAATACCGAAACACTAACCAAAGACCAACAATCGGCGTTGTCCCAAATGTATAGCATTTAATACGTACATTAAACTATTATTGTGTGCTAACTGGACCAGGTCTCAACAGGGGATTTCAGCAAGTCACAATTCTAAGTATTAAAGAAAAAATTTGGGAAAACGAAAAGGGGAAAGATAGAGAGATAGAGAGACTGACTGAGATAGAAGTTTTTTAAGCTCTTTTCTTTTGTTCCTTTATGTCCCCGGGAAACGCTGAGTACATCTGCTAGTTAATAATTAAATAAGGATAAGTATTCCCGTCAACGGGGCCATAGAAACGTTTTCTAACTTTACCAACCACCGATTAACATGGCAAAGAGCATCCTATTTTAGAGTCTAATATTACAAACTCCTTGACCAAACATTCAGAGGCAATATGAATCGGAACAAATACAAAGAATACATTTCCAAGACTGCTGAAAAAAAGTTGGGGTCCCACATAATCAACGCTGATATTATAGCACGCTGTCGAGCGTTTCCCAGTCGTAAAATACGCTTAAATATGATATTTTAATTTATATAGATTTCGCATTTATTATTATAGAACCAATAATCTATTGATTATTGTATTGTACTTTTATTTATAAGTTTTTTGCGATCAGCTAGAATCAAAACTTAAATATTTAGTTAATTGCTACCATATGACATAATGACACAAAAATAACAATTGTTTAGAAATTAACGTAGTTAAACTATGTTTGTGTATGCGTAGAAGTAACACGTTTAGTCGAATTACGCCTGCTAAATTCCAATTCTTTTCAATTTTTACCGCTTAATTGCTATTTTAGCGGCTAAAACCCTAATCTAACTTGTTTACCACGTCCGAATATCCTACATATCAAGTTTCAAGTCTGTAGAGTAATATATATATATATATATATATATATATATATATATATATATATAGAGAGAGAGAGAGAGAGAGAGAGAGAGAGAGAAATAAAAAGGAACACACCGTATTATGTATTTTGTCGGAATACTATTTCCATTATTTTCATCATATATATATATAAAGCTGAATGTCTGTGTGTGTGTGTGTGTGTCTGATCAGGAATAGGCTCCTATATGGTTGACTATTTTAAAAAACTAATTACATATGATGATAGAAAATATATCGAGACACAGGAATGGGTATGTTTTATCTGGCAGATCGGTGGTTCATTCATTTCAGGTCTGCCTACGCGCCTGGTCCACAAAGTATGGAAATAAAAAAAAACTAAAAACAAAAACGTTTACAAGTGTTTTTGATATAGATGTACATAAGAATGCTTTAATAAGTATGTTTAAACTTAAATAGGGATGATATAATAAAATTGTGGGGTCTGCGTTCGCGCCTGGCCTCCATAGAAAGGAAATAGGCACAAACTTTAATAAAGACTTTTCATATCTATCTGCGTAAGTATACTTTGATAATTATGTTTCAGTTTGAAGAAATATTGTATAAAAAATTATGGGGTGTTCGTTCGCACCTGACCTCCATAGAATGGAAATATGTCACAAAGTTTAACAAGGTTTTTTTAATATTTTTATTTTTTTGTTATTTTTAACAGCCAGCCATGGTTCTCCCCAGAATGTGCTGCTGCTATCGCGCACAGAAATCACTTTTTCCATAGCTACCAATGTAATAGATGCACTGAGACTAAAGCTGCTTTCAGGACTGCCAGCAACCACTGTAAAAGAGTAATAAAAATGCCAGAGACCTATATGTCCAGTCTGTTAAATCCAAGGTAGCTGATCAGCGGCTTGGTTCCCACCAGTTTTGGCAAATAACAAATAGGATCCTGAACAGAAGTGTGCGTTCTATCCCAACCATTATCAATGGACCAGAAGTCATCTCGTCAGCGTCAGACAAGGCCAAACTATTTGCAAAGAACTTTGCAGCTAATTCTACCCTATGCGACGAAGACCATCAACTCCCTGTATTCCCCCTATGGCAGACAACACGCTATGTCATCAACTCCCCATATTTCCTCCTATAACACAGAACAAGCTAGGTAACATACAAATATCCGTGCATGAGGTCACCATGCTAATCAAGAACCTAGATCCCAATCCCAATTATAGTGTTAAAAAAGCTTCAACCAGAACTTGCTCCCATACTTACGAAACTATTTAAGCGCTGCCTTAAGGAGAAGTTCTTTCCGACTCGCTGGAAAACCTCATCAGTATGCCCTGTATTTAAGAATTCAGGTGATAAGTCATCTCCCTTTCAGTACAGACCAATAAGTCTCCTGTGTGTCATGAGTAAGTTGCTGGAATCCATATTAAATAGAGAAATAGTCAACCACCTCAGCAGGAATAACCCTCTTAGTGACACACAATATAGTTTCCGCTCTGCAAGATCTACCGCAGATGTGCTGACGGTTATACCCCATAGGATTAGTGAATCTCTTGACAAAGGCTTCCTTTCTAGGGCAATTGCTCTTGACATATCAAAGGCATTCGACAAGGTATGGCATAAAGGTCTACTTCACAAGATTTCCAGCTACGGTATAACTGGAAATGTTTTCTCAATCATTAAATCATTTCTCTCCGATAGGCTCATAAGAGTAGTGGTAGATGGACAAAAATCGGAGGCCTGCAATATAAATGGTGGAGTCCCTCAGGGGTCAATCCTGGGCTCAACTCTCTTCCTGATCTACATCAGTGACCTCCCTAAACACATACTTAAATCATTCGTTGACATCTATGCTGATGACATGACCATCTACGGCAACACATCAAAGGCTGTAAATGACAAAGTTCTCTCTGATTGTCTCTCCTCTGATCTAGAGCGCGTTGTTCAGTGGGGGAAGATGTGGCTGGTTACCTTTAATGCATCAAAAACCAAACTCCTATCCTTACATCATCAACGCTCTGATCCCCATCTGACATCAATTGTGATGGATGGCTCTCGTCTGGGTGAGGCCCCGTGTTTTGACAAGCTTCTGGGTTTGACCTTTACTCCTGATCTGAAATGGAACACGTACATCAAGTCTGTTGCCAAGGTCGCTGGAAAGATGGTGGGATCCTTCTACCGCTCCAGAAGATATCTCACTACTGATGCAATTCTCTATCTATATAAAAGCCAAGTACGTCCAAGGATAGAATACTGTTGCCATATCTGGGTAGGAGCTGCTAAAACAGCCTATCCTGCCTTGACAGAGTACAAAATAGACTTCGTGGCTTAGTGGGGATGCCCTTTTCTCTACCCTGGAACCTCTCTCCCACAGAAGAGACGTTGCGAGCCCATCCTTGTTTTATCGTTATTTCCATGGCAGGTGCTCATCTGAACGCCAATCTCTGGTGCCCCCTCGCCAATCTTTCACGATAAACACCCGTCTAGCTGAATCCACTGTGAAAAATTTCCCCCCACTCTATATCTGTGCCTAAATCAAAATGTGGATTCCATGAACAAAGCTTCTTTCTTAGAACTGCACGCCTGTGGAACTCTGTTCCGTCTGCCTGCTTCCCTACCGGACTACAACTTGGATGTCTTCAAGTCCAACGTTAACAAATTCCTAATGAACCGCCCCCTTAAGTAAACACTTCATCAAATCTCCACACTAACGTAATGTACTTGCAATAACCCTTATCCCTGAGTGGCTTCCGGGCCTTGATAAGTGGTGATCACTGTGTAAATAAAAAATATAGAGATCCACAGACTATTGTGATAAGTGTTTCAGTGTGAAGAGGTATGGTATAATAAATTATGGGGTTTATCTATTTTATTTTTACTTTCATCATATTTTGCTTTTGTTTTGATACCCCCAAATTCGAAGCTATCTCTTTACAACCCTTCCTTTTCATAACCTATCATACTTTAATAAATCAGAGTCCATTTTCTGTAGCCTGTTTTTGAACCCAGTCAACGACGGGTACTTTTGCTAGTATGTATGTATATATATATATATATATATATATATATATATATATATATATATATATGTGTGTGTGTGTGTGTGTTATTTGTTTTTGTTTTTGCAGTACGTCTTGAATGAATTCAATTATTTATGAAAGTGCATTTTTTACCTAAATGCGAGTTGGGGATGATTTTCCCTTTAACCACATGGGGAGCGGCCTATATATTATGTTTAAACGATATTTATCCACTGACACGTGTTTCGTCATCTACGACTCATCAGAGTGGCTGAATCTAGCGAGATTCATATATATAAATTGGTCAAAGGGAAAATTATTTCCAACACGCATTTAGGTAAAAATGCACTTTCGTATAAATACTTGAATCTATTCAAGAAAGTATCGCTAACAAAAACAAATAAAAACATCTCTCTCTCTCTCTCTCTCTCTCTCTCTCTATATATATATATATATATATATATATATATATAGAAAGAGAGAGAGAGATGGAGAGAGAGAGGGAGAGAGAAAGAGAGAGAGAGATGGGGGAAGAGATTGTGTTTTGTTGCGTGATCTAACTGCATTAATAAAGAAGAACAAACTGCTCGGATAACGTTAACACAGTTGAAATTAACATCTACATAAAGCGTAAATGTTATTCAAAAAGGCCGAGAGTGATCATGTGATTTTAACATCATGATCTGCGCACGTGGGCTTAAGTGATCGAATTATTTCATCTCAACCAAATGTGTCCAATAAGAACCGAGTTCTTAAAGGCCAAACATAATTATAACTATGATTTTTTAATACCTACATACACTAGGGTTTCATCTTTTCGGGAGTCATCAGTGCATAGATTGTAATATTTCATGCTACTAAGATAAAGCTCCTTTCCTCCAGCAACTTGAAGAAATCTTACCAAACACCGATTGCCATTCTTTATAATACCTTACCTGAGAATCCATCACTGTAATTACTCAATCTAATATTCACAGGTAATATAAAAGTATAGACAGAATCGATAAACTAGTGCAAGAAGCGAGGGTGGGTGGGCTCCCTCTAACGTGATAGAAAACTTCTCACATCTGCCAATAAGTTCATAGTATCAACCCTACCATCCCATCGGGTTCCATCTTGGTCCCAACTTTTGATCTTTACTGATTTACCCAAATCACATTGTTAAGTCATTCCCAGACATTTATGCAGACGATGCCACAATCTATGGCAACACTTCAAAGGCCAGCAATGACCAAGATCTTTCTGATTTTCTCTCTTCTAATCTTGAGAACGTAATGCAATTGTGAAATTTTAAAACCAAGTGCTCTCACCCTCATTTGGCTCTAATTTAAATGAATGTTCTTGACTTGAGGAAACTATGTTTCTTGGACTAACCTTCTGATCTTTTACAGGAAATCTCTTTCCAAAACTGTCGGAAGAATGGTTTGACCATTCTACCGTTCCTGTAGATATCATGTTATTGTTGATGCAATCTTCTATCTGTATAAGAGCCAAGTTCGCTCTAGGATGTACTCTTACCAGAGCTAAGCATTAGCTGCTGAGTGTACCCTATCCTGTCTTGTCAGAGTTCAGAACCTACTTCGACACCTAGTAGGTGATGCGTTTTTTCTTCCCTACGACCCCTTACCTACAGAAGAGTCTGTCTCTAATCTATCGTTATTTTCATGGCAAGTGCTCGTCTGAGCTCAACTCTATGCCCCGTTGCTTAACTTTTACCGCTCGTAGAATTCTGTTATGTTGACCTGCATGCCAGCTGAATACAACATGGTTATCTTCAAGTCTAATGTAAACAAGTTTTTGTTGAGCCGGCCCTTAACATAATCAAATTATAGCCAATTTTCTTCACTAACGATTACTAAGCTGTCGGCCCGCTGAACATCGTCCACTCTTTACCCAATGTCTTCGAGTGGCCTTCGAGCCTTGATAAGTGGTGACTTCCTTATAAAAGAAACCTATTTCGCTCATGTATGACTTATTATTGTCACATTTGAACTGATGTACCATCCGCTTACGCCCCTCAACCGTAACCCCACGCTCGCTCTCTTAGTCCGAATCCAAATATAAACCTCTAATCTAAGAAGTCCCAAACCGTCAACCAAACTGAAGCCATTGTCTGATGTCACCATGGTGATATCTATGTGCATATTTTACAAATATTTTAATAGAACTTCATCCACTCGTAATTCTTCGACTTAATCCCTGCGACCAACTAGATATATAACAAAGTTCCACCCCTTCATTCTAGAAATCCCCAAATGTCTTCAGGCTGTCTACATTATAAGTTTATTTTCTCAAACTTTGGAATCCACCCGCTCATTATTTCTATGACTACACTAACGTGCAGAAATTTAAATGTAATATAAACAAACATCTCCTTGCACAACTTCCAACTTAGTATGCCTCTATATTTGTAGTTATGGCTCACAAATTCTCAGTAAGCTCTTCCGTCTAACGAGCAATGTGTTTGGTGGGAATAAATGTTAAAAAACGATCATAACTTTTTCGTGTTGCAAATTAAACGAAAACAAGCCCGAATCAAATTCTTGTATTTATGTTCGTATTTGATTCGTTTTTTCTGACACCTTTCAAAATAGAACTATGTTGAAGTGGCATCTTTTTTTTAAATAATCCTCTTTTGTGTCACATCCAATCTAAGTGCTACCTACGTGTATCCGACTTAAATCTTATCCCCGAAAAAGTCCAAACACAATCAGGTCACAAGCGAACAAAACAAATCGTACTATAATACCACGTTTCATTTTGGATTTATTGTCTATTACGTCATATTTTGACACGACACGAGCTATTTTAAACCATTTCATGAGGAGGATGCTGTAGTTTGCCACAAGCATTGTACGTAGGATGTAATGAGTTATGTTTTAAATCTTCTAATGAAATTTGTGTTTCGAATTTTTTTTAAGGTGATGACTCATTCATATTATTCGAACTGTACGGACTACTATTCTCGTTTTACTTGTAATATTCGCTACGTTTCGGCCAATGACATCTCAGACCTTCTACGGGAGCATCTTTTCAAATTTGGAAGCCTAAAAATCAAACTCTGGAATCTTTATTTCAAATTATACGGAATTTTCACATCAACTTTTATATTTCAATAATTACAGATACAATTCAATAAATCTCCACCGTACTGTATGTCAATACTCTACGGCTGACTGGGATAGCTTCCGTACATTCATATCTGATCTACTTCTGCATTCCATGTTTAAAAAGGATGTGTCCTCCATAGTATCAGACCTTACCGAATGGTTAATTGTAGACATAGACCGATTCATACCATCCAAAAAATTCCAACAAGAACCTAACAGCCAGCCATGGTTCTCCCCAGAATGTGCCGCTGCCATTGCGCACAGAAATCACTTTTTCCATAGCTACCAACGTAATAGATGTACTGAGATTAAAGCTGCCTTCAGGACTGCCAGCAACCACTGTAAAAGAGTAATAAAAAATGCAAGAGATCTATATGCTCAGTCTGTTAAATCCAAAGTAGCTGATCAGCGGCTTGGTTCCCACCAGTTTTGTCAAATAGCAAACAAGATCCTGAACAGATGCGTGCGTTCTATCCCAACCATCATCAATGGACCTGAAGTCATCTCGTCAGCATCAGACAAAGCCAAACTATTTGCCAAGAACTTTGCAGCTAATTCTACCCTATGCGACGAAGACCATCAACTCCCTGTATTCCCCCTATGGCAGACAACACGCTATGTAACATACAAATATATGTGCGTGAGGTCGCCAAGCTAATCAAGAACCTTGATTCCAGTAAAGCAACTGTCCTTGACGGCATTCCAATTATAGTGCTGAAAAAGCTCCAACCAGAACTTGCCTCCATACTTACAAAACTGTCTAAGCGTTGCCTTCTTCCCAACACCCTGGAAAACCTCATCAATATGCCCTGTATTTAAGAATTCAGGGGATAAGTCTCTCCCTCTCAGTGCAGACCAATAAGTCTTCTGTGTGTCATGAGTAAGTTGCTGGAATCCATATTAAATAGAGAATAGTCAGACACCTCAGCAGAAATAACCTTCTTAGTGACATGCAATATGGTTTCGCATTTTGTAATCACCCCTTCTCAAGTGCATGCTATCATAAAAAATCTTGACACTTCAAAAGCATGTGGACCTGATCTCATCCAAGAAGTAGCCCCGGTTCTCTCCAAACTTTACAACAAATGCCTTAATGAATCTTGCTTTCCTGCCTGCTGGAAAACTACTTCTGTGGTACCAGTTTTCAAGAATTCTGGCGAAAGAATTAACGCAGTAAATTACCACCCCATTAGCCTCCTCCCACTTTTCGCAAAAATATTTGAGTCCATAATTAACCAAGCTCTAGTCCATCACCTTACAGATGTTAAACTTCTGACCGACCAACAATGGGTATTAAGGCAAGACCGTTCCACGGCAGACATTCTAACTCTCTGAGCGTATATTCCATTCACTTGACAAAGCAGGGGAGGATAAAGCGGTAGCTCTAGATATATCTAAGGCTTTTGACAGGGTATGGCATGAAGGTTTTCTCAGGAAAATCAGATCATAAGGTATCACTGGTAGAATACTTAACATAATTATATCTTTCTTCAGAGAAAAATCCAGTTGTCCTCGATGGTCGTACATCTAAACAATATGATATAAATGTGGGAGTGCCTCAGGGGTCTAGACTTGGACCTCTATTATTCCTAATATTCATAAATGACCTCCCTGACAAAATTGTCTGTGAGATGGGTATATATGCTGATGACCTCACGCTCTATAACAGACACGACAGGAAAACAAATGAACACATATCTAAAGAAATGGCAGAAACACTAGAGGATGACCTCCAATCTGTAGTGGAGTGGGGGAAAAATGGATAGTCACATTCAATGCTGCCAAGACTAAATTTGTTTCCTTCAATAACTACAAGAAACCTTCTCTACTACTAATAGCAATGGCCAAAGACTCTTTATCTGAAAGTAAATCTTTTAAACTCCTCGGCCTAACGTTCACAAGAAACATGAGTTGGAACAATTACATTGAGAGCATTTCTAGGACCGCTGCGAAGAAGGTAGGTTCTCTCTACCGTGCTAGAAAACTACTTACGCCCGAAAGTATCCTGTACCTCTATAAGGCCACAATTCGCCCATGTATGGAGTATTCTTGTCATATTTGGGATGGTGCATCTGCTACTAGTCTCTCACTCCTATAAAAGGTTCAAAAGAGAGTCGCCAACCTAATAGGTCCTGAACTGTCATCTAAGCTTCAATCTCTGTCCCATCGACGAAATGTAGCATCCCTTTGCTTGTACTACAAGTACTTTAAGGGCGAATGCTTCGACGAACTGCAAGCACTTGGGCCCCTCGACGTAAAAACCCCTGACAAGCAGCAAAATCCCACCCCTTCACAGTTGAGATCCCTAGATGTAAGAGAGCCTTCTACTCTAGTAGTTTCTTCCCCAGAAGCACTAGACTTTAGAATTCCCTTTCGGGTTCCTGCTTCCCCAACTGTACTGACATGCAGATATTCAAGTGTAACGTGAATCGACATCTTGCTGCCCAACTCCCTACATCTCTACATAGTACCCATGTAGTTTATGTCCCTGATAGTAGCCCCCTACATCAAAGTGGCAACGTGCCTTGTTTGAGGTTAAAATGTAATTAAAAAAAAGAAAAAAAGTTATGCCAGCTCTATTTATAAAATTGACTGATTGTAGGGCTCGATCTCTTGCAAACTTTTACAGGAATTATTATTGCAAAATTAAATCTTTATTTGGATGTGGAATATAAGTGAAAGATTTTTCAAAACCCATAACTTCAGTCGTGTAATCTAGATTTTCACGCACATTAACACATGTAAATGTTTTCTCGTTGCTCTGGGGGTAATATTGGTTGTGGTTTTCTGCATTAAAATCTCCAACTCTGCTTCTTCGTTCGAAATCCTAAACTCGAAGTGGATTCAACAGGTTGGAACGATAAATTTGTCGCCCTGAAGGAAACAACACTACAGCTTTATGTATAAACTTTTATTGAAAAAATTAGATTTAACAGCAAATAGAAACGAAGGCGAATGATACATTTCTACGGCGTTTAAAAAGATTCGATATTCGACAACATTTCAAATTTGATTATAAGTGCACGATTAAAATCATTGGCGGTCACGTAGAATATTTAGAGCTGAATTTTGTAATAGTTTAAAATGAACAAAACTGCATAAAACGACAACTATATATTTGCGATTTAATTATTGAAAAAAAAAATGAAAGATGGAAAATTTTATTTACGTGCAGACGTGATGGAATTGGTTGACACTTTTCTAATTTCGCTGGAAACAAATATTTTACTTGCTTGAAATTTATAATTTAAATATATTTTAGGGTCAAACTCCGTCCTCAGTATGTTGTACTTTTTTTGTCTCTTTTTTTTCTTCCTTCTTGCTAATTTTGTAGGAAGAAAAGTCAGTTATCAAAGATCCGCGCGTTGTCTCTCAGCGGTTGTATTTTGAAATATCGGAACGGTGCGTTTGCTAGGTATGTGTGTGCGTATACGTATATATATGTATGTGTGTGCGTATACGTATATATATATGTATGTATGTGCGTATACGTATATATATATATATATATATATATATATATATATATATATATGTCTGTCACCTGTTATCTCTAATAATACTAACCAGCAGGGAGATCTGATGTTGCCCGAGATTGAATGAGGATTAACAAATGTTCTACAATTCCAATACTGGTATCGTCATCGTAATCTATGAAATCGCAACTTTTTCAATTAAATCAATTGGTTGCCTGCTCTAGTAGACGAGTGACCATGGTGCATCAGGAGGAAGCTCCACATGCCTCCTCGAAATGGCTTAGTCCACAATACATTGCAGTTTACATTGCACTGTAGAGAATTTACTGTTGATTTTATAAAATGATTTTTTATATAATGGCTTGAATTAAAGTTTAAAATACAAAAGTCAAGTATTATGTTTCAAGCAAAAACATTTTAAACATGCCCCTGTCTTATTAAATGGCGTACTATTGATTTCATAGGCCGGGCATTTCTGATTGTGCGGGGATAACACTTTTTAAATGTATTTGTGGTGTTAGATTTTATATGGGTGTTAACTTTGATAAAAATAGAATTGTTCCTTTCTTTAATCGATTTGTTTCCATTTTCGCTTTTCGATACTTTCTCGAAGCAACTCAATACGAAATCCATCTCACAACACTCCCAGACGCATCAAGTACATTTTTGCGAAATTAAAAAAAAAAAATCGGACCAGCCGTTTCCGAGTCCACACGGAACTATCTTTCTCTCTTACACACAGACACAAACGCAACAAAATGCCTTTTATATATAAGTAGATACAATAACACGTGTTTCAATGTCTAAAATAAGTATATTTTAAATTTATTTATATTTATATCGGTTAAATTATTGCTTATTAATTATTTTTATTAATTTACGAATTTACGAAAAGACAGAATAGTCTTTTTTAATAATTAGTTTATTAGAGATGATATTTGTTTCTATCTTATCGCAACAAATATGATGGATGAAATATGACACTATGGATGGAAGAAATATGACACTATGGATGGATGGAAAGTCGAATTGATGAGGGGTACTCTCACCGTGTAAAAGATGCCTGGGCAGCCTTGTCGGCATTTCCAGGTAGAACACCTCAGCCGATTAGCAAAAATAAATAAATAAATAAAGCCCTCTCAAAAGAGAAGACAAAGCCTGGGAGAATAGACCGCCTAGAACTGCACAAAACCAGCATTACACCACAATCAACAGGGTAATTGCAGGAATAGTCTCATCTCTGTTGATTTTTTTTTTACACAGTGATCACCACTTATCAAGGCCCGGAAGCTACCCAGGGATAAGAGTTATTGCAAGTACATTACGTTAGTGTGGAGATTTGATGAAGTGTTTACTTAAGGGGGCGGTTCATTAGGAATTTGTTAACATTGGACTTGAAGACATCCAAGTTGTAGTCCGGTGGGAAGCAGGCAGACGGAACAGAGTTCCACAGGCGTGCAGTTCTAAGAAAGAAGCTTTGTTCATGGAATCCGCGTTTTCATTTAGGCACAGATATAGAGTGGGGGAAATTTTTTACAGTGGATTCAGCTAGACGGGTGTTTTTCGTGAAAGATTGGCGAGGGGGGGGGACCAGAGATTGGAGTTCAGACGAGCACCTGCCATGGAAATAACGATAAAACAAGGATAGGCTCGCAACATCTCTTCTGTGGGAGAGAGGTTGCAGGGTAGAGAAAAGGACATCCCCACTAAGCCACGAAGTCTATTTTGTACTCTGTCAAGGCAGGATAGGCTGTTTTTAGTAGCTCCTGCCCAGATATGGCAACAGTATTCCATCCTTGGGCGTACTTGGCTTTTATATAGATAGAGAATTGCATCAGTAGTGAGATATCTTCTGGAGCGGTAGAAGGATCCCACCATCTTTCCAGCGACCATGGCAACAGACTTGATGTACGTGTTCCATTTCAGATCAGGAGTAAAGGTCAAACCCAGAAGCTTGTCAAAACACGGGGCCTCACCCAGACGAGAGCCATCCATCACAATTGATGCCAGCTGGGGATCAGAGCGTTGATGATGTAAGGATAGGAATTAGTTTTGGAAGCATTAAAGGTAACTAGCCACATCTTCCCCCACTGAACCACGCGCTAGAGATCAGAGGAGAGAGAACCAGAGAGAACTTTGTCATTTACAGCCTTTGATGTGTTGCCGTAGATGGTCGTGTCATCAGCATAGATGTCAACGAATGATTTAAGTATGTGTTTAGGGAGGTCATTGATGTAGATCAGGAAGAGAGTTGGGCCCAGGATTGACCCCTGAGGGACTCCAGCATTTATATTGCAGGCCTCCGATTTTTGTTCATCTACCACTACTCTTATGAGCCTATCGGAGAGAAATGATTTAATGATTGAGAAAACATTTCCAGTTATACCGTAGCTGGAAATCTTGTGAAGTAGACCTTTATGCCATACCTTGTCGAAGGCCTTTGATATGTCAAAAGCAATTGCCCTAGAAAGGAATCCTTTGTCAAGAGATTCACTAATCCTATGGGATATAACCGTCAGCACATCTGCGGTAGATCTTGCAGAGCGGAAACCATATTGTGTGTCACTAAGAAGGTTATTCCTGCTGAGGTGGTTGACTATTTCTCTATTTAATATGGATTCCAGCAACTTACTCATAACACACATTATTGGTCTGTACTGAGAGGGAGATGACTTATCACCTGAATTCTTAAATACAGGGCAAACTAATGAGGTCTTCTAGGGAGTCGGAAAGCACTTCTCCTTAAGGCAGCGCTTAAATAGTTTCGTAAGTATAGGAGCAAGTTCTGGTTGAAGCTTTTTCAACACTATAATTGGGATGCCATCAGGGCCAGTTGCTTTACTGGAATCTAGGTTCTTGATTAGCTTGGCGACCTCCTGCACGGATATTAGTATGTTACCTAGCTTGTTCTGTGTTATAGGAGGAAATATGGGGAGTTGATGGCCTTCGTCGTATAGGGTAGAATTAGCTGCAAAGTTCTTTGCAAATAGTTTGGCTTTGTCTGACGCTGACGAGATGACCTCTGGTCCATTGATAATGGTTGGGATAGAACGCACACTTCTGTTCAGGATCCTATTTGTTATTTGCCAAAACTGGTGGGAACCAAGCCGCTGATCAGCTACCTTGGATTTAACAGACTGGACATATAGCTCTCTTGCATTTTTTATTACTCTTTTACAGTGGTTGCTGGCAGTCCTGAAAGCAGCTTTAGTCTCAGTGCATCTATTACGTTGGCAGCTATGGAAAAAGTGATTTCTGTGCGCGATAGCAGTAGCACATTCTGGGGAGAACCATGGCTGGCTGTTAGGTTTTTGTTGGAATTTTTTAGATGGTATGAATTGGTCTATGCCTACAATTATCCATTCGGTCAGATCTGATACTATAGAGGACACTTCCTTTTTAAACATGGAGGTCAGAGGTAAATCAGATATGAATGTACGGAAGCTATCCCAATCAGCCATAGAGTATCGGTATACAGTACGGTGGAGGTATACGTCTGGGAGCTTCTTACATTTCGTTTTTATCTTAACTGATACGACGGAGTGGTCGGAGGATCCTAGAGGAGAATGGACTGAGGGAAAAAAATCCTCCGGCTATAGGTATTTGTTTCCTATTATTTACCCGAAACAGCATATGTTGCAGCGTCTGGGCTACTATTTGGGATCATATGTACCTTATGTAGGGAGTTGAGTAACGAGATGTCTGTTCACATACATTTAAATGTCTGCATGTCACATTAAACATATTCCGAAATGTAATATTTTATTATTATATTTAAGCAATAAGTGAATAAAAATTAATCACAAACGACAGTTAATTAATAAAATGTCCCTTTTCCAAACGAATATGCAAATTAGTCAAACTTTCGATATCGCATATGCATAAACAATAATAAAAAAGATTATGCTACCCATTTTGTAAAAGTTGAAGTAATTTGAAATCGGACCTTTTGACTTTCGAATTTATTTATTTACTAGCAGGCTTAATAGCGTTGCCCGGTCGTAAAATACACATAAATATTATATTTTGATTCATACAGAGATTTAGACATGTGCATGCGAGTATTATGTTTTGTTTTAAACAGTTCACTTCTTGTAAAAAAAAAAAAAAAAATTCGAGCTGAAATTGAAACCAAAAACTAAAAACAGTGAGTCAAGTACGATAATTATTAGGCCAAATTGACATGATCTTTAAAACGTGTTTTCAGACCGACTTATAATCAACATGAAGAATATGTAATGTGAACCATTCACGCATGCACATTCGTGAAACAGTTATACAATTTTGACCCATTTGTAGCCCTTTTTTCTGAATAAAAACTGATTATGAAGTTTTCCACATGTCTGAATCCCCTGTATATAAATTTTCAAGTCTGTAGATTAAAAATTCGTTGAGTATATAGGTTGAGAATTAGCTCAGTCGTAAAATACGCATAAATTTATAATTCATACAGAAATCAAAGCACGTGCATGCGATTATTATGTTTTTTTTTCTAAACATTTTTTGTGAGTAAAACAACAACAAAAAAAACCCAGAAAATACTTGAGCTGAGATCGTAACCAAAACTCAATAACGATGAGTCAAGTACAATAACCATTAGGCCAGCTTAATACGATTGTTAAAGTGAGCTTTCAAACCTACTTATTTTTAACATAAGGAATCTGCTCTTCACGCATGCGCAGTCGAGAAACAGTTAGCAAATAAAAAATCCGACGACCCCACGTACCAATTTTTCAATGTTGCCCCTTTAGCAGCCCGTTTGTCCAGATAAAACCGATTCAAACGTTTTCCACATGTCTAGATATCCTATATACCAAAATTTCAAGTCTGTAAATCATAAATCTGACGAGTATGTAGGTTGAGAAGTGTCCTCACACACAGTATCACTTTTATGGATATATAAAAAAGATAGGTCTATTCATTTCAATATATACTTCCGTTGCTAAGCGCATAGACGTAGTGGACGTATTTAAAAAGAATATCTGTTTCATCTCATCGCCTGTGCGATAGTCTCGATTTTCGGATTCATTTCAGATCGATAACCTTTCATCGTTAATCTAACGTCGCCTCAAAGACTTATCCCGCCATTTTCTATTTACAACGATTAGCAAAAAAGACAAAAAGCAACAACCGCTTTTAGACGCCATCTTGTAGCATTAATTCAATATATACAAAATGGTCTACGTATTTCTCTAATGAAATATTGATCGTTTTTAAGCTCTTCATCTATAAATATAAAGTAAAGCAAATCTGTTACTATGATATTTGCTATTAATAAAAGATTTTTTATAAAATAATTATTTTAATTCACTTTCGTCAGTTTATTTTGCGGAACATTGGGTCATGTTCTTAAAAACCATTGTATCTCGATTTAATTTCTTTGCAAACAATTTATCCCAGTCAGGATTCCATAGTTGATATAAACAATGCCCAATTAATACCAATCTTCCAGTACAGCCGACGATATAAAAATACAATTAAAGTTAACGACACATATTAAAATATAATCTGTTACCGAGCTATATACTTTAACGTCCTAAAACGTGTTCGACAGGAAGAAAAACATTCAATGGATTGCACACACATAAATGGATTCAAGTGTTAAGAATTTGATATTTCTATCTATTGTCTAACGGAATGCATAATTTGACCCAGAAATATTTGAGTAGATATCGGTCAACGGTTGAGATAATCGACAAAGGAAATATTAGAGATTCCAATGGAAAGAATGTGATTATAAAAAAAATTGTCACAGATACACAAAAATCAGTCAGAGGTAGAAGGCTGTGGCATGTGTCACCACTTCTGCACCACCAACCAACCGTCTAACCCATTCACCCTCGATTCTTTCAATAAACCCCAAAAGAAGAGAATAACAATTTGTCACAGAAAAACTGATTGTCGGAGAGAAATAAAGACAATAATATATTTTTTAGATCAACTGTGTTGTGATTTTTAATAATTCACTGTTAGTATGTGTATATGACAAAAGTGTATGCAAACATATTAACTGCACAAAGGCATTCTGAACAACCGACCACAACGATTACGTAACAAACGGGTTTCAAGTTTTTATTTTATTTCAAAATATGATTTTGTTCCAAACTCTTTTTCGTCATATCGGAATAAACATGATTGCCATTCACTCTCTTGTTGTTCGTTGTTTCCGATCTTAAAACTGTTTTTTTTTCGTGCTTCAATAATTTAATTTAACGCTAACATTCAGAGATATAAAATCTTACGATCAATTTTCCATAATTTACAAGTATACAGGTCGGCTGAAAATTAAATTTTAATGCACTTGGTTAAATTTATTAGTTGAGACCTTTTATTTTCGATTTCAAACCTTTTAACTAGGCTGTAAGATTGATAAGACTATATGTAACACGTTTTTATGTATTAGCGAGGCACGGTGAATTCTGCGATTAATTCCAAACTTGAATTTTATCATTTTTATGTATATAGAAGCTGGAGGCGTCTTAATTACACAGCACTTCGAATAATGGGTTATTTGCATTTTTTGTTCATTATTCGGAGGTCACTATTTATCAAGGATTGAAACCAACTCAAGGATAAGGATAACGCGTTAGGTAGATGTCGAGACAAAGATCCGTGACGATGGGACTAAGATAGGGCTAGATTATTTAAATGGGCAACTCAGTAGGAAATTATCTAGATAAAATTTGAAAACGACCATGTTATAGTCACCCGGGAAGCAGACACGTTCCACAGACGGACAGTTCTAGGAAAGAAGCTCTGCTTATAGAATTTTCGTTTAATTTTGAGCACAGATAAAGAATGGCATGAGTTGTTGGCGTTTATTCGTATTATTTGGAATTTTCAGACTACTATTCTCATCTTGAGTGTTATTTTTAAAACATTTTGGCCGATTTCACCTCCGACCCTCTTCAGGTGTATCTTGTGCATCTTGTCTTGTCGGACTCAGGAATGTTTCTGTCGAACTCGGGAATCTGAACGGAATTTCGAACGGACCCCCCTCTTTTTTTATTTCACGGGTGTAGCATGCTCTCGTTCCGTCACAAATAATTGGATAGAGGTCCTAAATAATTCGCAATTGTATTTTTTTAGTCTCCCACACTAAAAATTGAACCTTATACCTTCTAGAGAATATATCTTCTGATTTGTTGTAAGTACTATAACCACTGCGCCAGGGGTCCTTGCGTCCTTTTTTTTACATGGAAGTCACCACTTATCAAGGCCCGGACGCTACTCGGGGATAAGGGTTATAAAGTGTACAGTAATCAATGGGACAATATCGTAGTAATCGTTAGTATTCGAGATTTGATAAAGTGTCTTACTTGAGGGGGCGGTTTATCAGGAATTTGTTTATGTTGTACTTGAAGACATCCAAGTTGTAGTCAGGCGTGCACTTCTAAGAAAGAAGCTTTGCTCATGGAATCTACGTTTTGATTTAAGCACAAATAAAGAATGGGGAAAATTACTGACAGTAGTTTCAGCTAGACGGGTGTTTTTCGTGACAGATTGGCGACAGGGGACCGGAGATTGGAGTTCAGACGAGCACTTCCCATGGAAATAACGATAAAACAACAACGGGCTCGCAACGTCCCTTCTATGGGAGAGAGGTTGCAGGGAAGAGAAAAGGGCATCCCCCACTAGGCTGCGAAGTCTATTTTGTACTCTGTCAAGGCAGGATAGGCTGTTCTTAGCAGCTCCTGCCCAGATATGGCAGCAGTACTCCATCCTTGGACGTACTTGGCTTTTATATAGATAGAAAATTGCATCAGTAGTGAGATATCTACTGGAGCGGTAGAAAGATCCCACCATTTTTCCAGCAACCTTGGCAACATATTTGATGTACGCGTTCTATTTCAGATCAGGAGTAAAGGTCAAGCCCAGAAGCTTGTTAAAACATGGAGCCTCCCCAAGAGGAGAGTCTTGAATGAAATAAATAGTTCAGTTCAAAATTCCCTCTAAATTTCCAAGTTCGACAGAAATATTTTCGAGTTCAACAATATACACCTGAAAAAGGTCGGAGGTTACATCGATCGAAACGTTGTGAAAATGATATTCAAGATAAGAACAGTATGTCTGAAGAGTCTAAATAATACGAATAACACATTTTTCATGCAAAAAAGTCAGAAATATTGTTAGAAGTTGTATTTGTTTAGACTTGTGTTTTTATACTGGATATCATTTTTGCAACGTTTCAGCAGCTGGAACATCCAACAGTTTTCTGTGGCGTTTTGTCCAAATCGAGCATCCATGCAGGATCTTTAATTGAATTACACAAGATGCATCGTCGGAAGTTGTGAGAATAACATCAAAGATGAGAATAGTAGTCTGGATGATCCAAATAATTATCAATCCTCATCTCAAAAATTCAGAAACAGATTTGAGATCACTGAAATCCATTTAATATTCCATTACATTTGAAAAATATGCGACAGAATATATGCGGATACTAGGGCTTGCTGTGAATGACTTACAAGAATAATCGAAGATTGAAGCTTTTAAAATCAAACCGCTGATTATTAAACAAAAAAAAACCCTGTTAATATGCCGTAAAATAATTCCCTTTTTATATACATTTTATCGCCTAAAAAATTATTTGATCTGATTAACTTGTTGGCTGCCAGGTTTTAACAAACAATGTTTTAATACAAAATGTTTTAACAAACAATGTTTTAACAAACAATGATTGTTTGCTTATAATGTTTCAGCTGTTTTAGTTGTTCAGCTGTAATTGAAGCGGATGATCATTGATCTTTTGATCAATGGAATAAAGATCAATTGAACGCCGAAATAATTAATCAGAAAAAATGGTAAGAGCTTATGCTTTAATACTGGTTTTTAACCTCAATCAAGCGTCGGCTACAAAATGCAGAATTTTTGCATCGATGCAAACATTGTAAGATATAACAGGATTCTCGAATCTGATTATGCTTTTTTATTTTAAAAGATCTATCTATCTATCTATCTATCTATCTATCTTTATAATTTCATTTTGATATTTCAAGCGGTCCTCCGCTCTTAATCATAAAATGTAGCGAAGTAACATGAAAGACGTTGGAAAAACTGGATATATGTCTTTGAACTGCGTTTATACTTTGGAAAAAAAAAAAAAAAAAACCTTGGAAATAGTTCACATGAATTTTCTTAAAGAGAATTTTCGAAAGAGAAATGCTTTTTTTTTATTATTTAATTAAACACCATTTTCTGAACGTATTAGCGTTCGAATCAATCGATATAATCATCAAAATAATGCCTATAATAGTAGGAGCACTTGGAACAACCCCGAAAAACTTAGCAAAAAGAATGGGAGAAATTGGAATCAGAGGAATGACTGGAAAAATACGACGAAAAACAATTATGAAAACAACTGAAATATTAAGGAAAACCTCTTGAATGTGGAAACTTACATGAACCACAAGTGCAGGCAAGACAAACTGCTGCAGAAGCAAAACATGAAAGGCTACATGGAACCAAGAACATTAAAGCTGAATACCTATAAATTCTCGAACCCTACCCCCATTTCCACGTCACTGCCCCACACCCAATAAAATAGTGAAATCGAATAGCTAAGTAGAGTCAAAGAGGAAGGAAAGGCCGAGGAGAGAACACTCACCAGACCTCCGCTGGAATGTGAGAATTGGGACCTTGGGGAGGCTTATTGCCTCTCAAATTCCAGTGAAGACTAATGGCCGCTGCCAATGAGAAATCAATGGCAAGCAGCTGTTACGATGACCTGTGTGAAAGCTCTTTGTGAGCCGCCGCCGCCGCCGCCGCCGCCACCGCCGCCGCCGACGACGACGACGACGACGACGACAACAACAACAACAACAACAACAACAACAACAATAATAATAATAAAAATAATAATAATAATAGTAAAAATAGTAACAACAACAACAACAACAACAACAACAACAATAATAATAATAATAATAATAATAATAATAATAATAATAATAATAATAATAATAATTCTGATTTCGTTTATGAACGTCTCTCTGGAAAGGGATGAGATTCATTTCCAGAGGATTTCCCTCAATCCCGGCTTCAAACCAGGAGCTTCAAATATAAAGGGTTTTCCTAAGGTATGGTACCTATAATTGCAGAGGTTTGAAGGCCGCCTAAAACACCGGGGATTTGTAGTTTTTTCAATTGTCCTTCCAGACGACTTGATACTACTCCTAGTGTACCAACTACGACCGGGATTATTTGTGTTTTAACTCCGTATATACGCCTTATCTCCAATGCCAATGGAGCATAATTGCTCCACTTCTCATTCTCCTTCTCTCTCACATTCCTGTCCCAGGGTACTGAGAAGTCTACAATCTGCCAGTTTTTTGAGACCTTGTAAAATGACGATCAAATCTGGACGATTATGTTCCAATTGCTTGGTCGTTATGACACTTTTGTCTCACCATACCTCTACCTTGCCATCCTCACTTGTTCTCACTTCATCAGGCACCTCCTCAAACTATTTTCCAGCACACTTCACCCCAACCCTCTTACACACCTCCTAATATATCCGTAGTCCCATGCGATCGTGTCTTTTGCGGTACTCTCTGGGCCAGTTCACTACACCTTGCTGCAAGGTGCGCAATTGACTCTGAGATCTTACCATAAATCCGGCATTCTGCAGCAACTTCCTCTCCTAGAACCACTATTTTGAACAATCGTGTTCCTAATACCTGCTCTTGTGCTGTACAAACAAAAGCTTCAGTACTCTTAACCAGATACCCAGCTCTAAGTCATTGCCATGATCTTTCATTAGCCACTTCTGCTATATCCTGGAAGAACCTTCCATGCATTTTCTTCCTAGTCAGTTCCTCTGCCCTTTCTCTATCCACACGTTTCACATAATCAGCTTTGGTCTAACCAATTATAATAATAACAATAATAATAACAATAAAAACAACAACAATAACAATAATAACAACAACAACATCAACAACAACAACAACAACAACAATAATAATAATAATAATAATAATAATAATAATAATAATAATAATAATAATAATAAAACCAACCCAAGCAAGAAGACCAGATGTCGTAATAATTAACAAGAAACAAAAATACTGTCAAATCGTAGACTTTGTTGTCCCAGCTGACCACAGGGTGAGTATGAAAGAAAAGGAGAAACGAAGCAAATACACAGAACTAGCCAGAGAGTTAAAAGGGATTTGGATGATGAAGAAAATCAAAATAGTACCGGTAATAGTAGGAGCACTAGGAACAATTCCGAAAAACTTCGAAAAAAGAATGGCAGAAATTGGAATCAGAGGAATAACTGCAAAAGTACAACGACTAACGATAATAAAAACGACGGAAATATTAAGGAAAACCCTTGAATGCGAATAAGCGTCACAGGGAATGGAGAACACCGAAGCTGCATATCTACAAGTTCTACACCCCATCATGCATCCCCCATTGTTTTATCACCGTTCCCCCCAATAAATAAGTGATACCAAAGAGCCGAGAAGGGTCAAGAAGGACTGAAAGACCGAGGAAAGAGCGCCAACCAAACCTCGGCTGGACAAGCGCAAAGAGAACTGGGACCTTGGGGAGGCTGAGTGCCACTCAAATTCCAGTATAAACCAATGGCCACTACCAGCGAGAAATCAATGGTAAGAGACTGTTGCGATGATGCAAATTCATTTGCAAATGCTATCGAAGGATGTGGAGAGAGCTGGATGTCTGAGGAGACTTGTTGTCACTCAGCTTCCAGAGAACACCACAGGTTTCCAATCAGATCGTTTGTTCACTAGTGTGAAAGATCCATGTGAGCCAATAATAATAAAAGAATTTAATATTAATAATATTTATGTGAGGGAGATTGATCATTATTATCATCAGGATACGTTTGAACCATATACAAATGCATATTCATAAACCTAAATAGCATATGGAAGTAGACAAATGAAGATATGAAATTAAATGTGTATTATATGTGCATATACATGAGGTAATTTATCTATATATCTATATAATTATAAAACTCAAATGACCTTGCAGCGGGTGTTGTAACCCAACATCCGGTTTACGACTTCCGGTTGCGCATGCGTACATAAACATAAACCCACAACAGTGTAAACAAATAAACACAAATCGATGGACCGGTTTCGTCCGAACAAACGAACGTCCTCAGAAAAGCGAATATCTTAAATTTATTAAATAAAAAACGCAAAACATGATTACAAATAATGCGTATAATCATCGACCTGTTTCATATATACGATATATATTATACTAAATAATGAACGCGACAATACAATGTATTGTTTTACTGTGTACGTTTTCAGCGTCACAATTATTTTTTTGCATTTAAATTATCCAAATAAACAATTGTTAATACTTTCTGATTTTTTTTTTACATCGTTCATTTCCATATTACGTTTAAGTTATTTTAACGAAATTTTCTTACAAATAAATTTACTTTAACTCGTTGACAACCATAAGAACATTTTACAACGGCGATTTACCGACCATCTTCATTTTAAAAATTTATTCTGCATTTTTTAATACACTTTTCTTTTCTTAAAAACATTCATACATTTTCTTCTACACTACCAACATAAATAAATAACCCCGAAAATATGTTTTTTTTAATTTGCGTTACAAATAAATAATCAACGCGACAATAAAACGTACTGTTTTACTGTGTACGCTTTTAGCGTCCCAATTGTTATTTTTTCGCGTTTAAATTAAACGATATATCAAAATTTGAATTTAACTTTAAGTATTTATGGTATCTATTCAGTGCACATTTACCTATACGTATGGCAAACCACTTATAATTCAATGGCTGTAAGTCTTTTTTAACAGATAAACAATAATAAACAGAACGACTCATAGAAATCTATGTATATTCATTTGTCATATTAAGATACCTTCATAGAAATGTTTCTATTATGTCACAAAAAACTATTTTCTTTACGTTACAAGTGTCACGCTCATACATTAATTCCATAGCTGATATAATATACTGACCCAACGGGTCACGAGTAGTCTAATATCTATATATCTATAAAAGTGAAAGTGTCTGTCTGTGTCTGTGTGTGTGTCTGTCTTTGTACATTTCCCTACGAAATAACTGTTAATTTTCTGTCTACAGACTCAAAATTTGATTTACAAGGTGTGGAGATTTGGGAAAATCTTTGTAATCCCTTTTCGGACAGAAATTTGGCCATTAAAGGGCCAAAGTTCAACAATTTGGCCTTTAAGAACTCTACAAAACTCCTCCGTCAATTTTGGGTATAAACAATTGAAATTTTAGATATTGGTTCCTTGGACATGGATCTAACTTAATAACTTAATTTAAGCCCAAAACTATAAATATTAAGGGGTCATAATAGGGGTCAAAGTTAAAAGAAATACCTCTGCGGTCTCTACCAAATTACTAAAGACAATTTATGGTCTAAACATTTGAAATTTTACATAAGGGGTATTCAGAAATAGGGCAAACTTTTCATCAGTTTGGGTCGAAAATTTGAGCTACAAATATATAAATCTATGTATGTATGTTTGCATGTCTGCCTAAAACTTTCGACAGAGGTGACGGATTTTCACAAGATCAATATCGTTTTGAAGCTCGACCCCTCAGACGACAAATATCGAAAATTGGCTAAAAACATTAATTTATTCACCCTCAACTGGGCACTTTTCTACAGGGACGGGTCACTTTTTTCACCGATATTTTCGAAAGCCATCTCCTCTTTTCGATTGTCTAGCCTTAATTTAAACCTACGTCACTTCCGGCTTGGCGGTGGGCGTAACAGCAAAGACGTCACGTTTTTTTCCCGTTCTTTTATTCCTTCGTGGTACGGGTTCGAGACTGCCTTCCTACTACCACTTTTTTTTTGTTCAACACACACCTCTAAAAACCCGAACAACGCCAGGCACTCATGCTAGTATATATAAAAGTGAAAATGTCCCTGTGGTTAACATATTCGTGTATTTGGGTAGCACTCTTACCAGGGACGGAACTCTGAATGCTGATGTCAACTATAGGATACAGTGTGCTACTAAGGCTTTCTGTAGCTTAGAGAAGCGAATATGGTCTGACAGAGGTATAACTCTTCATACAAAGATCAGTGTCTATCAATCTTGCATTTTACCATCTCTGCGTTATGCTTCTAAAGCCTGGACAACTTATGGCAGACACATAGAAGTCATGGAGAGAGTGAACCAGAAATTTCCGAGACATATTCTGGGCATCAGGTGGAACTCTATTACACCTGATACGGATTTCCTCATGTATCGAGTTGACGTACCATGTATCGAGAAGTTGATTATACGAAACAAGATGAGGTGGGCTGGATATCTGGCAAGGATGGATGACGAGAGATTGCTGAAGCATTTTTTTTATGGTGAAATTTTACAAGGAAACTGTCCACAACATAAACCAAGAAACGCTTTAAGGACAACATCAAGGATAAGCTTCAGTTTCTCGGTATTGACGTGTCTAGTTGGGAGAGCGTTTTCAATGATTGTAAAAAGTGGTGCTTTGTAGTTTATCATGGCTGTGATAGTTTTGAGAAGAAAAAACATGAACATGCAAAAATGAAACGTGATATCCGGAAGAAAAATCTGTCAGGTATGTCAGGTCTATCTGAGGCTTTTGTGCTGAACCATGTCTATGATTTATGCGGTAAAATGAGTTTATCCTGAGTCAAAATAGCCACAAGTGATCACATGGAAATCAATCATTCTTTGATGGAGAAAACACTGCGGAGCGCAGATGTTCTATTTGCTCTATAGTCTACAAGTCGAGTGCAAATCTGAAGGGTCATGTGAAGGTCCACAGTAAGGCAGTACGGTTGATGTCCCTCGATCTCAGCTAAAGTGTGACCTCTGCAATAGACTGTAAGAGCAGGCTGGTCTGAAGAGCCACCTCCGTCTCTACAGAAAAAAGAACATCTCCACATGTATATATGCATAAATGTATATAAAAAACAAACATATAATAAAACGTATTAAATGAAATAACAAAAACAAAATAATATTTTTAAAAATACATGGAAATGGATAAATAATCAACAATAAAGCAAAGGAAAGATAGTCTTCTGTCAACAAGTGACGATCATTATCATATATATATATATATATATATATATATATATATATATATATATATATATATATATATATATATATACTGTCGACGAGAGGACTATCTATATCTATCTATATATCTATATATATAATCCCCTTTTCCCTTGTACATATTTGTGAATTATTCCATGGATTTCGGCCTTTGGATTATTTTGGACCATCTTCCAATTACGGGATTTCCTTGGATTTTACTTGTGCAAATGAAAATTCAATTAACTTTATATATATATATATATATATATATATATATATATATATATATATATATATATATATAGCGTGTCCAGGGGTGATGAAAAAATCCAATAAAGTGCTCGATCGTAGATGTGAGAGCTGAAGATACAATATTTATTATGACACTATATATACATATTTCAAGGTCGTACCATTGGTTTCGATACACCGAAAACAGTAATAATATACTGTGGAAAATCGGTATAATCTCTTCGGCGACAAAGAAAAATCTGGAACTAAGGTTATTAGTGATTAGTTCCAGATTTTTCTTTGTCGCCGAAGAGATTATACCGATTTTCTACAGTATATTATTACTGTTTTCGGTGTATCGAAACCAATGGTACGACCTTGAAATATGCATATATAGTGTCATAATAAATATCGTATATATATATATATATATATATATATATATATATATATGTTACAAACTTATATTTGAATTTCAACAGATATATCTTTTTCACAATAGAATATAAACTTGCGTTCATAGTTTTAAATTAAATTAACGACTATATGACGTCACTAAAATTTCCTTCTCTTTAACAGCGCCAGCCCCCCCTCCTTTTTGAATTTCCAACATCAATTATCCATTTCTTTGTAATAGAACTGCGTCACACTGTGCACGTGAAACATTTTCAAATATTTTGTACTGGTATATATTTTGGTTTCTTAATCTCATTCATCCAGAGGAAGTCTCGAAATAAAGACGAAACGTTGATGAACACATAATACGGTTTGTTCCTTTTTATTTTCTCTATTTTGTCGGAATACTATTTCCATTATTTTTATCATATATATATATATATATATATATATATATATATATATATATATATATATATATATATATATAATCCCCTTTTCCCTTGTACATATTTGTGAATTATTCCATGGATTTCGGCCTTTGGATTATTTTGGACCATCTTCCAATTACGGGATTTCCTTGGATTTTACTTGTACAAATGGAAATTCAATTAACTTTCTTGAAGTTATATTTTTGGATTTTACCGTCATGGGATTATTTATCTTCCACCAGACTATCCATTCACGTGTAATCACCTTTTTCTTCACCATATTCCTTCTGCTTCACTTTTTTGTAATCAAGTAAGATCTTTGACTTACTTGTTGTTTCATCAAATACTTCTGCATGCAAAATCCGATCCCGCATTTTGCTAATTCCTACTCTCTGATGAGAAGGAAAGTATTTCTTCGAAACTCCGCGGATTAAGGACTATCCACTTATAAAGTGTATGCTTTTCAGATTAAATATGTTTTAAACTCTTTTTCAAAGTGTTTTTTAACATGTTTTATTAACTGCTTACTCATATATATATATATATATATATATATATATATATATATATATATATATATATATATGTGTGTGTGTGTGTGTGTGTGTGTGTGTGTGTTTGTGTGCACACTAGCAGGCTGCCCAGCGTTGCCCTGTCGCAAAATACTCATAAATATTATATTTTAATTTTAAATTCATGCAGTAACTGAGACATGTGCATGCGAGTATTATGAATTTTTTTCGAAACAGTTCACTTGTAGAGATCGAAACCAAAACCGGCAGATATTGAATCAAATACAATAACAATTAGACCAGCTTGTCTTGATCTTTTAAAAGTCTTTTCAAATGTATTTGTTCTTAAGATAAGGAATCTGTCACGTGAACGATTCACACGCGCGCATTAATGAAACAGTTGGCAAACAGATTAAAATCCACTGACGCCACTCATGTACCAATTTTTCAATTTTGACCCTTTTAACCGCATTTTTTCCGTATGAACACTGATAAAAATGTTTCCCAGATGTCTGATCCCCCTATATACCAAATTTAAAGTTTGTAAAAAAAAAAAATTCGTTGAGTATATAGGTTGAGAAGTGTCATCACACACACACATTTTCGCTTTTATATATATGCCAATTATAAGTTTATTAGCGCATAAGGCACGTCTAAGTAGAAATAAAATAGTTCTTATTGAAATTCTACTATCTTCCTTTTTAAAGTTTAATAATAATAATAATAATAATAATATATATATATATATATATATATATATATATATATATATGGATGAAAAATTAATACGAAAAATATATAAATGTTTATATATATTTTTTGCATTTATTTCTTATTTGTTGACGTGTATGAATGAAAAGTTTTTCGAAAAAAAACCCAAAAAAAACAAGCAAAAAAAAAAAACGTTTCTTTCAAGAGCACTTTATTTTCGCCCCAAAAATGATGTGCTTTTGAAAAAACCGTTTCTGTTTTTTTTTTCGAAAGACCGTTTGTATTCCTACACGTCAACAAATAGGAAATAAATACAAAACAGATATAAACATTTATATATTTTTCGTATTGATTTTTTATCAATACATATTTATATACACTAAAAGGAATACACGTGGATACAACATGCAATATATATATATATATATATATATATATATATATATATATATATATATATATATATATATATATATATAGTATACCCACGTCATTGTAATTTCTCTCGCCGCAACCATTTCGTTTCTTCTTTTTTTCCCGATTAATTTTCGCAATCGGCTCTTTAGGTTCTCGTTTTATTATCGGTGGTAGCACCTCCCGCCCGGTCTGCGTTCATCTCCGTTATCTGCACCCGAGACACCGATGTGCGTCAGTTATTCTCCATGCCGACTGCTGCTGCATTGTTTGCGCTCGTCTATCAAGGACACCTCGCGCCGTCTCACCAATCACGAGGCGGCATTTCTTTTCGCTGACGCAATCAAATTCTATCGTTGCGCGTTTCTTTTTGTTGGTCTCACTGATCGATATCTACTGAGCTGAACTCGACCGGGCACAACATCAAATTATTAGAAATTGCCAGGATGAGATGAAAAATCAACCGGCATAATTCGAGTTCAGATTTTTTTTTACGGCATATCATCCCTTTTAAAGTTATTTATTGACGAAACCCATGCCTTTTGTAAACAATAATTCATAAATTTTAATTTTAATTTAATCCTGTACCTTAATTTAATTTAATCCTGTACCTCTATGAGACCACCATTCTCCCATGTATGGAGTACTGTTGTCACATCTGGGCTGGTACATCTGCTGCTTGTCTCTCGCTCCTGGACAGGGTTCAAAAGAGAGTCGCCAACCTGATAGGTACTGAACTGTCATCTAGGCTGCAGCCTCTGTCACATCGACGGAATGTTGCATCCCTCTGTCTGCTCTACAAATACGTTAATAGTGAATGCTCTGACGAACTACAAAAACTTGTACCTCCTCGACGTGACTCCCCCGACAAACCCGACAAGCAACTAAGATCCCTAGGTGTAAGAAAGACATTTACTCCAATAGTTTCTTCCCCAGAACGGCACGATTTTGAAAATTCCCTTCCGGCGTTTTGCTTTCCCAACTGTACTGATATGCAGAAGTTCAAGTGTAATTTGAACAAACATCTTGCTACTCATCTCACTTCATAATGCCCCCACAAATTATGTCCCCGACAATAGCCCCCTACTTCAAAGTTGCACTGTGCCTTGTTTGGGGTGAAAAATTGATTAACAAAAAATTAAACATGCACTGATATTTCTTACCCGCAAGGCATAATCACGGCGACACGCACGTTCTTGTTAGATCATTGAAGTTAAGCAATATTAAGCTGATCAGTACCAGAGGAGTGACCGTTTTGGAATATCAGGCGCTGTGTGTAGGATGACGTAGACATCTCCCTGTAAAAAACAAAAAAACAAAACAAAAACAAAACAAAAAACAAAAAAAAAACAATAATAAAAAAAAAATGACTACCTCCTCTGATATATAAACGATTGACGACTTCTGGTAAATATAATATTCCCTAGAAACTCCTTTCTACACAGAAAACCAGTTCAACTCGCCCAGGCTGAATACTGCATCTGATAGCTACTACAGCGTAAAGGGTAAGATGCGACTTCACATTTTACCAAACAGTTTAATCTCTATAATAATGCCTCAGACAAAGTAGTTTGTACGTACATTATAACCCTTTAACCCTTCCTTCAAAGATAAGATCGTCCGATCGCTGAAGATACGACACAAAAACCAAACAAACAACAAAAAAGAACAGCAATTTTTGAATTTCATCTGGTGCTGATGTGGTGTCGAACATGAAACTAAAATTAAAATAAACATCTTTGGGCTTACGTTTAGAATGGAATTATAATATCTCCCGTAATGAAACTTTTTCTACTAACGATAAAACGACTTTTTAAAGCATAAAATTCTATCTTTTATAGACGATATAATAGTCTGTTTGCTTGTTTTTGTTTTACGGCATATCAACCCTTTTCAGGTTATTTAATGCCGAATCCAGTGATTTTGAAGAACAATTTTTTAATAGACTATATTTGTTTTTTTTTTTTTAAATCGGTTTCTATTTAACCCACAATTGGGACCCTAACAGGTACTACCACTCCGGGTCAGAATGGACCTGGGAGCAATGCCAATTAAAGGGTGGTTCCACAATCGCCAAAGCCCGTTTGCTGGGGCCTCATCATCGGATATAGTTTAAAGTCATATCCAGGACCACAATATAATAGTACGAAAACAAAGTCAAAAACAAACAAACAAACAAGCAAACAAACAAAAAACGATTTGATTTGGGAATCTTACGTTGGACGACCTCTGGTGTGAATGTGGTATTATAGTTAATGAGAACTCTGACGAAGATAAGCGAAGATCGATCAAAGGTAGTATAATAATAACGTTGGGGTACCCCCCCCCCCAAATCAACTGGAATGATCCAGTTCCTGCTGATTTTGCTGTGGGAGTTAAGTTCTGTTCAGTTCTAGGAGGTCCACCCTCTCAGACTTTATCTTCTCTCTTTAAGGAGGTGTCAGTTATTGCTAATCGCTTGAGGCGCCCTCATCGGGAATGCCGATGGGGCTGCCAAGGCACGTTTTGCAGGTCAGAGTGCCCCTCTTCTGAGGCGCTGACTTCTCAATTCTACTTTTCGACCCTGGTGTTCAAGTTCTTGCATTGGAAAAGAACTAAATACCCCCATTAATCAAAGATATAATAACGAGAATGACCATACCCCCCCCGTCTCCGATTTTTGGGTTTGCCTTGTGCCTAATTTGGTTTTGTTAATTTTCTTTTGCAAAATAAAATATATAAATCAAAGTGTAATATCTGTTTTGTCCAAAGGTAGTATAATTATGTCGTTGGGGTCTGCGTTCGCACCTAAAATCGATAGACTTGGAACATGTCACAAACTCCTACATGAAGTTTTGGAGATAGATCGCATAACAAAACATATACTTTTGTAAGTATATTAACCATTAACTTTGATAAATGTGCTTCAGTTTGAACAAAGGTATTAGAATAATATCTTAAGGTCTGAGTTCACACCGACCATCCATAAAATAGACATATTATCAAGCACAGCAATAATATACATATACAACTGTGAAATTTCCACGGATCCCACGATTTATATTTAACTAGCCTACTCGTATCCTGGCGTTGCCCGGAAAAAGCATTATAAAAGATGAAATTTCACTGGCGAAGAATTACTGATAAATAATTCTGCATGAAAATGATGTTAGCAAGTTTAATACGACTATTGATAATAGTAATATCATTATTAATAATAGTAATATCATTATTAATAATAGTAATATCATTATTAATAATAGTAATATCATTATTAATAATAGTAAGAATAAAAAAGTAATAATAATAGTAATATCATTATTAATAATAGTAATATCATTATTAATAATAGTAATATCATTATTAATAATAGTAAGAATAAAAAAGTAATAATAATAGTAATATCATTATTAATAATAGTAATATCATTATTAATAATAGTAAGAATAAAAAATTAATAATAATAGTAATATCATTATTAATAATAGTAATATCATTATTAATAATAGTAATATCATTATAAATAATAGAAAGAATAAAAAAGTAATAATAATAGTATTATCATTATTAATAATAGTAATATCATTATTAATATAGTAAGAATAAAAAAGTAATAATAATAGTAATATCATTATTAATAATAGTAATATCATTATTAATATAGTAAGAATAAAAAAGTAATAATAATAGTAATATCATTATTAATAATAGTAATATCATTATTAATTATAGTAAGAATAAAAAAGTAATAATAATAGTAATATCATTATTAATGATAGTAATATCATTATTAATAATAGTAAGAATAAAAAAGTAATAATAATAGTAATATAATTATTAATAATAGTAATATCATTATTAATAATAGTAAGAATAAAAAAGTAATAATAATAGTAATATTATTAATAATAATATTAATAGCATTATTAATAATAATAATATCATTATTAATAATAGTAAGAATAAAAAGTAATAATAATAGTAATATCATTAATAATAATAGTAACAGCATTATTAATAATAGTAATATCATTATTAGTAATAGTAAGAATAAAAAAGTAATAATAGTAATATCATTAATAATAATAGTAACAGCATTATTAATAATAGTAATATCATTATTAGTAATAGTAAGAATAAAAAAGTAATAATAATAGTAATATCATTATTAATAATAGTAATAGCATTATTAATAATAGTAATATCATTATTAATAATAGTAAGAATAAAAAAGTAATAATAATAGTAATATCATTACTAATAATAGTTATATCATTATTAATAATAGTAATATCATTATTAATAATAGTAAGAATAAAAAAGTAATAATAATAGTAATATTATTAATAATAATAGTAACAGCATTACTAATAATAGTAATATCATTATTAATAATAGTAAGAATAAAAAAGTAATAATAATGTTAATGATATAGTAATAATGAAAACATATAATAATGATAGTACTTATTGCAATAATAGTAAGAAAATAATAATTATAAGAATACTGACAATACTAAAATAGTAGAAATAATAAAACAAATACTACCGATAAATCACAACAATAATATAAAGAATACAAGATAACAACTGTAATATTAGTAAAAATAGTTAGCAATAATAAAACTACTAACAACGCCAACAATAATAACCAAAAAATAAAAACAACTGTAATAATAGCCATTCTACTTTTTTTTTTTTTTTTACTCACGTTCAACCTTAACAAGGCGTATCGCCATTTGGACGTTAGGGGCAACTATTTAGGACCATGCCTAGGAAATATTAACAAGATGTTGGTTTATGTTACATTTAAACTTCTATATGTCAGTAAAGGCAGGAATGCAGGTAACAGGAAGGGAATTTTCAAGTCTAGCTATTCGAGGGGAAGAACTGTTAGAGTAGAAAGCTTTCTGGCATTTCGATACCTCAGCAGTGAATGGGGTGTGATTTTGTTGATAAGCAGGTTTGTCGGAGATATGTACGGGAACAAAAGTGCAACAACTCTATCAGAGCAGATTCTATTAAACTACTTGTAAAACAGGCACAGAGATGCAATATCGCGGCGATGGGACAGGGGTTGGAACTTAGTTGACAAAGTGGGACCTATTAGATTGAAGACTCTTTTTTGAACTTTATCCAAGATGGAGAGACTAGTGGTAGAGGCACCAGCCCAGATGTGGCAACAATACTCACATAGTGGCTTTGTAAAGGTGTTACTAATGATGCTGATGCTGAGGTTGAGGGACATGTGCAACAGACTATGAGTTAGACGAAAACAGACCATTTCCTGTTTTGGATCGCTTAACCCCTGTTGAGGGAAAAAAATTTTTTTTTTTCACATTTTGACTCTAAACAAGACACAGTGCCACTTGGGGTTACTATCAGGCAGATAAGTTGGAGAGATACTATGTAGGGATGTGAGCAGCAAGATGTCTGTTCACATTGCACTTGAACTTATGCATAGCAATGCAGTTGGTGAATCAGGAACCCCAAAGAGAATTTCATAGTCTGACAGTTCTGGGGAAGAAACTATTAGAATAGAAGGCTTTCTTACATTTAGCAATCTCTACTGTGTAGACGTAGGACTTTGTTGTTTGTAAAGTTTGTCTGGGTTTTTACGTCAAATGGGGATACAAGGGGTTGTAGTTCGTCAGAGCATCCAGCATTAAAATACTTGTAGAACAGGTAGAGGGGTGCAATATTTCGTCGATGGGACAGAGGTTGAAGTCTAGATGACAGTTTAGGACCTATCAGGCTGGCGACTCTCTTTTGAATCCTGTCCAGGAGTGAGAGATTAGTAGCGGATGCACCAGTGGGGAGTTGTGAAGCGAGATGCTTGTTTACATTACGTTTAAATTTTTGTCTGTTTATACAGAAAAACAGGGAGCAGACAGGCAATTTAAAATGTTATCTATTAAAAAAAAAGAAGATATATTAGTAAAACCTTCCGGCATCTGGTATCCCTTCTATGTTGGGGTGTGATTTTGCTGGTTTTTCTAAGGGTGTGACGTTTATCTTTTCTCATAAATGGGTTACCGAATTCATTTATATCGCGTTTTAATGAGATTAAATAATTGATGAATTCTTATTATAAAGATTATTCGGCATATTTTTCTTAACTTGCTCGTTATTTACACACGTTTATTTGTTAACATGTTGGGACCCAACACGTTGTAGAGTCTGTCGTAAAGGAGATCCAGATAAAGAATAATTCTACTAATTTTTTCCCGTTGAAACAACGGCATTAATTTGCGGGTATTTTTGCCGAATAAAATAATCTGATCGTTACCCAACTCTTTGACCTCTGTGCTCTCGAACGTAATCGTGATCCTCAGTTTTCGTCCTCGTTCTTCTTTTTAGATCTTTTTCTTTTTTTCTTGTCGTGACATCACTTCACAGACGACTAAATATTTGCATACAGTCGTCACAGGCGCGCCCGCACTCTGTTACATTTCGGCCGGCTTTCTGCAGGTCCTTTTTTTATCGGACTCGGAGATCTTTATGTCGAACTTGTATGTACTGTACGGACTTTTGAATGGAACACGTTTTTACGAAGTAGCTTGTTCTCATTCCGTCAGCCACGATCAGAGGTAGAAGTCTTAAGTAATACATAATTGTAGTAATATAATCATGTTATAACTAGGGCTATGACAACAGCATATTCTTTTCATTGTTTTGACTCTCGAGTGTGTATCCGTTGATATCTTATATGCTTTTATATAGAGTGATGTGGTTCTCGGTTGATTAACTTTGTCTAACTGTGTCGGATATATACTAAAGAGTTAAAACAATGAACAGAATATTCTGTTGTTATAGCTCTAGTTATAACTTTTAAATACTAGCACTTATTTTGCCATTAATATTTAACCCGCTCAATGTCGCGCGTCTTATTTTTGTAACACCATTTTCATCATATAGTTGTTATTAAATTTTTGTGGAGACTGTTTTTTATTTACATCATTATTTCTTGAGAAGATTTTGATTACAAAACCATAATTTGCGAACGTTCAATCGCAGTAAAATTATGAAAATATAAGATCTTCAATAAACGAACATTCTCCAGAAGGAGGAAGTAACACTTGGGAGTATGCACATTACAGAACCGAGTTTCGACTGATGTAAGCTTCGAACTTCTTCAGGTATACTATGTCGAACTTAGAAATTTTTACGAACTTTCGAACCGAATCCTTCATTAAATCTACGGAAGCAGTTGGTTCTCGTTCGTTTAAGAATAACAGGAAGTAGAAATCTTAAGCTACTAATACGTCTTGATTTTGTAAATCAATTTTTACGCCATTTCCATCACGCATTTCCATATTTGTTATTAAATCTTTCTGTGAACCGTTATTGTTTTTTTTTCACATCTTTATTTCTTGTGAAAATTCCAAGGATAATTCGGCGAAACCATAATTTACCCACTTGCCATTGCAGCAAACGAAAACAGGAAGTTTGTTTAACGAGTGAGAAAAATAAATTTTCTTAGGAGAAAGTGACGGTGGTCAAGTTGTTAACGACACGGATTTGCGACCTGAGTTTTAAAATTTCGAATCCAGTTCGTTCCACAAAGGTCACTTTCACTTAGGATGTTGGTAACCTCCATGCAAAGGTAAGTGTTTTTCTAGAAATAATTCTGAGTAGAAACCGATGCCAAAATAAAATCGTGGGAGTTATACAATATGATGATCAGCTTCTTTAACGTGGGTACTCCAGCTTGGTACAAAATAGTTGACGACAAATTCGGTAAAAAATCTTCAGACAATCCGCAATAAACCATTTTTCTCCAGAAGGATGAGGTAAAACCTGGGAGTATGCACATCTTAGAACTGCGTATAATCACATCGCATCCTCGCAAAGAATATAAGATGTACGGCTATCTCTATTATGCTTAATCTGACAGTCTTTTACAAGAGTTTAGTCAACTTCCTAAAGGACACTCTTGCGATAGATGTAAAAGTGGCAAAGATCGTTTTGAACACTCTGGAAGGGTAAACGTAGTTCAAGAGGAACCCGTCGGTATTACGCAGTAGGAACTCTTTATGAAATTGGACAAAAACCAACTTTACTCTACAAGGAGGTAATACTTGGCAAGATGCATTTCCTAAGAGACTAAGCCGTTCTTATACTTCATCCCGACAAAGATGAGGTTAATATTTCAGAACATTCCCAGGGTCGCCAGAATTGTGTTAAACTCAAACATAACTTACTCTACAACTGACGGATGCGGTCAAACTTTTCCGATAAACGCCGTCAATTGATATCTTTTTGTGAATATTGCGAGGAAAAATCTGCCACGTGCGTCACTCGGTGTTTTCATCGGTTTAACTCAGAAAATCCATAAGTAATTCAGTCCTCATTCATCGATTCTTTCTCGTATGTCCGATAAAATATCACACTTTTTGATAAAATAGGTGTGTGCTGTATAATATGTGTAATTTTTCAATTCAAGTCGATTGTAATCAATAATCAATAATTAATTACCGATCATATAGAACAAAACATAACGTCTACAACTCATTAACGTAGATAAAACTTTTGCACAAAAATAGTCACTGTGAATACGACTGTACGCAGATAGGATTTACTGCGAGTTGTTGTCGTGTAGTTGTATGAACGCTGATGTACTTTCGCCAGCCAGAAATAACTTGCAACGCAGAATTCGTTGTTTATAAAAGAATATAAAAAATATTACTTTATTATTTTTCTCGCGTACGCCATGCTAGAGACGGAGAACGTGTGTAGAAGGGGGCGGATAGAACACCTATCTGGTCTAATGTTGCTTCCTCCTGCCACAGAAAGGTATTGGATACTTCAAACTGCGTTTGGACTATCTTGCATGAATTGAGCATAAGTTTTTGAGTGGCATAAGAGATTCCAGGAAGGCAGGGTCTGTGAAAGATGGTGAGAGGAGTTGTGTAATGGGGTACATGATGGCAACACGACATAACGAATGATGAGACATTTATATAACGGCGACGATAATGATGTACCGATCACTTGTTGAGTTCATATTATGAATGCGAAGAGATTTGAATACGAAGAGATGTGAACTGAACAGTAATTTTTAGCACGAAGAAGGGAATTCATTATTGGTGATGCGGACAGACAGTTCACACTTTGGAAAGTTGTTTCATATCATGTTCATTTACAAAGACGATGTACAAATCACATTACCTTGTTTTTCAAAAGACGACGACGACGATGACGACAAAGGCTTACAAATAGCATGATGATATTTATTCCAGCAGGTGATGAGAATGGTCGGGTATTCGATGCCTTGCAGAATGACGTTATAGTATCCCCTTTCTGGTTCGCTTCCTAAAGGGACTTCGGCTAACTCAACTCTCCCGATTTTTTGTCAACTCCGATCTCTTCTTACTCTGACTTAACTGAATATATTGTAGGTGCAGGAATGTACAGACGTTTTGAGAAGATAAATAAATAAATATATGCATGATAAATAATTCAATATTTATTTTTTTATATATATTTATTCATCTACCTGAATTTTAACTGTGGGTGGTACTTAATTCCAAATGTCCTTTTGGATAAGAACCCATCGTCAGTGGAGAAATAAATCCCTTCTCTCGGATGTAAATTGCAAAATGGCTGTTTTATTTGGATTTGAATATATTGTACTATCTTTCTTTGTGACGTCAGAACGTGCTCAGACAGGTGAATGTCTCCTCACGTTTTTGGCAACACGATAAAAATTTCTTAATTTACTTATTATCCGATTCTACTTGCTTTGACGCAATTGTATAATTATTTCTAAGACAATGGTAATGCTCTACATTTCTATCATCATATCTAAATTACAATTTGTCTTTTTTTTAACTGTTCGTTCCTGGGTTCGATTCTAGCCTTTTCCTTTAATGAATATTATTTCCAATCCTATTTACTTTGTTTCTCTAATTACGGGAATTTATCTCCTTCCATATAAAAGAAAGGTGAGTGAAGAGTAAGGAAATTAGAACGGCAGAGTTGATTGGCCAAATAAAGAATTTCATGCATAAAGACCGTCGTATGTCTGTGGAGACATTAAGTGCACAGTTTGATGTCAGTGTGGGGACTGGCGTACAATTATTCGCGAGGAACTAAAGATGCAGAAGATTTGCGCAGAGTTTGTCCAAGAGGTGCAGTCCATAACTCCATCCTTGTCACAGAGTATTTGATGAAGATGTAATTATATGTTTTTTTTCAGATTAATATGAGTCGTGGAAAATTAAGTTCTAAATATAAAGCAATTAAAGGCATCGTTTTTAGCATTGGAAAATAGATGCTAACTTTTACGATTCCGATACCCCCAAAAGTTCCGATTTTTCCGATATCCGATTCCGATTCCGATTAATCGCCCCAACACTAGTATGTATCATATAAAACTCAGAAAACTGCGCAGAATTTCGAACAGAATCATTTAATAGACAGGAGTAATATGTTCTCGTTCCACGATCAGGTAGAAGTTTTAAGTAATTCACGATTGTATTCTTAATGTCGCCTGCACTGAGGATTGAACCTTCAACCTCCATAAAAGTTTCACATAAAACTAAATTCTGCTTAGTACTTTATCCTTTACGTTACGGATCCTTACGGACACAAAAATGACCGAAACGTTGTGTGAATAAAACTCAGGATGAGAACTTGTGTCTAAATGATGCAAATGATTAAAATGATGCAAATGATTAAAATGATGCAAATGATGCAAATCCTCATCTCAAACATTGCTAAACATGAAGTGAAATTTGCCTTTAAAAAAAATATTTTGCCGTGTACACTAACACATATACAAGCAATTCGTCTCCTATTGCTTCGACGAGGTAAACCTACACTACAAAAAAAAAAAAATAAATAAAATAAAATAATAAATAAATAAAAATTAAAATAAATAAATAAAATAAAAAAGGGATTTACGTGTATAAACGTAAAAGAACAGCTTTTGAAATCCTAGTTGGTTTGAATCGGCGAATAGCTGTGATACTTATGCCATCAGCGCAATTGTTAACGCATTGCAATACGATCTATTCACAATCTGGATATCTTGTCGCATGTCACATAAAAAAAACAAACTGTTGGTTGAATTAAAAAGATGAAATACACACCTTATTGAAATTGTTCAGAGCTGTCAAATTTATTTAGAAACCAATACATCACTATACAATGAATCTGAAAATTCAATATTTGACGTGAAAGTCACACACGTGCAATGTGTAAGACGCCATTTTATTTTAACATTTACATCTTAACTATCCTATTTTATTTTTTTTAATTAAATACATCTTTTGTTCAAATATTATTCTAATTTATTACATTAGCCACAAGTAGTGGGTCCTTGATTGCTGAGAACTTCAACTGAAGTAAAAGAAAACAATAGAGCGAACGATGAAAGAACTTTTAGGAAACAAGACATATTTAAATGATCTCACAAACCGGTAATTTTTTTGTCATTTAACCCCAAACAAGGCACAGAGTCGTTAGCAGCTACTATTTTGGACTAGATTTGCAGGAATACTATATAGGGAGTTGGGCAGCGAGATGTCTGTTCACATTACACTTGAATTTCTGCATGTCAATACAGCCAGAGAAACAGAGACCTGGGAAGGAATTCCGAAGTGCAGCATTCCGAGGGGAAAAGCTATTCAAATAGAAGGCTTTATGGTATTTAGGGATCTCTACAGTGTAGGGATGGGAGTGTCGAGTTTGTCGAGAGTATAGTCGTCGAGGGGGGTGTTAGTGCATTGACTTCGTCGAAATACTTGCCATTGAAATACTTGTAAAACAGGCACAAGGATGCCACGTTTCGGCGATGGGACAGAGGTTAGAGTTTAATTGATAGTTCAGGACCTATTAGATTGACGATGTTTTTTTAACCCTGTCGTGGAGCGAGAGACTAATAGCAGATGTGGCAACAATACTCCATGCATGGGCGAACCGTGACCTTGTAGCGATACAGGATACTCTCATGAGTGAGTGGTCTTTTAGCACGGCAAGACATTATATTTAAGCAATGCGCTTGCAGTATAAATAACTCTCTTCTCTTCCATTTGCCTTTTCAGTTACATCATGAGAATCTGGCTGGAAAAAAAATTAATTTATTCTACTAAGAACGTATGTTTAAATTAATTGTATGGTGATTAATGTCAGGTGTATGCAGTAAACTTTAGATAACGAAATATCCTCGGCCGCTGGGCGAGGACAACCTACACGAAAACATGACGACCACGGCCACTCATATCACCCCACCACATGACACAGACGCATATACAAGCATATCACCCAATCATTCATCTTGTTATGATGGTGAGTATTGCTTCATAAGAAATCTGAACGGCCTATGACGCATATGATGTGCTTAATGATTCTTCCATTAGCGTTGTGAAATTGATTCCACTCATCCGGATGTTGGATATAAACATTTCATTCAAACTTTACCATCATTTCCTAAAACAATTGTCTTCGCTTCTCTCATTATAGAACCCATAGAAATCGGATTATTAACTTATTAAACGTAATTTATTTACACAAACATGGCAGCAGTGTTTAGACATTCCACGAAAAAAATTCAGAGATGCTAAAAGTTTCTGCTTCATTCGTCGACAGAAAGTACCCGGAGTAGTACAAAGCACCAGTAAAAGTTTGAAACATCGATATTTAATTAATTGACATTTTTTTGTGTTTCGGACATAAACGTATCTATCGCAGGATTTCTTTAAAAGTATGCCAAAGGCCAAAGAAGCATTCAATTTTCGGTTTCAAATGAATCATATTACACACCAATCTCAAGTTGGACTTAATTAACGTGATAGAATCGCAAACATCGGGATTCCACTTTCTATATATAATCATATTATTGATTATATTACCGGAGAATGGAAAATAATAAATGTCAATCAAATGAGTCATATTACACGCCAATCTGAAGTTGGACTTAATTAACGTGATAGAGTCGCAAACATCGGGATTCCACTTTCTATATATAATCATATTATTGATTATATTACCGGAGAATGGAAAATAATAAATGTCAATCAAATGAGTCATATTACACGCCAACAGTACCGATCTCGTGGAAATTCATCGCCTCAGTCGAAAGTTTTAGACATACATACATACATTCACACATAAAATTCAGTCGAATGTTTTAGACATACATACATTCACACATACAAACATACATACATTTAAACAGACAGGTAATATATATATATATATATATATACATATATATATATAGTAAGTTATAAAATATTTATGGCAATTAAGCTACACAGAATATTCCGCATTTCATTCACTGTTGAAGTAAATACTTAAAGTTTACGCATAAATTTATACTTTCGTATATTAATTCATATGATTAAATTAAGTAATCATATATATATATATATATATATATATATATATATATATGCAATTATTTACTATAATAATTATTACCTCAGTGTCAAAAGAAAGGATAAAAAGCTAAAAGCTTATCCGTGTGTAAGTTGTTCCTAAAAAATAGAAATCATCGTAGATTACTAACTTTCTCCTAATGCAGCTATGGTCCTGGATATGACCTTAAACTATATCCAATGGTGAGGCCCCAGCTTGCGGGCTTTGGGGAGTGTGGAGCAACCTCTTAATTACCATTGCTCCCAGGTCCACTCTGACCCGGAGTGGTAGTACCTGTTAGGGTCCCAACTATGGGTTAAATATAAACTGATTTGAAAACAACAAATATATTATATTAAAAGTTTTTCTTCAAAATCTTTGGATTCGGCATTAAATAACCCGAAAAGGGTTGATATGCCGTAAAACAAAAACAACCAACCAACCAACCTAATGCAGCTATGAGGATAAAAGCTATCTGAAATCTCGGAATCTTTTCTGCTTTCAAGAAATTTAAATAATCTCCATTTTGTAATACAGGTTGGTCGCTAGAAAAGCGGGAAATTTGTCAAACAACGCTTTATTTTTACAAAGAATAATTTTTACAAAATCTTTCAAAGACAAATGTTATATTATCCTCATAGATACTCAAAATGTCGTCCGTGCAATTCACTGGAATTAACCTGGAAAACCAACAAAAGAACCAATCCAAAAATAGCAACCACGCATTTTATTCATGATCTAAGCTGACCTTCAATTTCCCGCTTTTCTAGCGATTACCCTGTATAATTATATATTTTTTCTTTTCATAAATTTAGGTTACTAATTATTAAGGTCCGTGGGAGGCATATGAAAATATGGGTCAAACGATTGTATATTAGGCGATGAACGCCACTGCGAAGAAATTGGAAATAATTAGCAGAATAAGCCAATTTGATTATCTATAAGGACGACTGAACAAGTATTTGTTAACGTTAGACTTTAAGATTACCATTTTGTTCTGAAAATGGGATATTCTAGGAAAGACATTTCGTTCATACTATGTATATATATATATATATATATATATATATATATATATATATATATATATGTGTGTGTGTGTGTGTGTGTGTGTGTGCGCGCGCGTGTATATATATGTGTGTCTGTGTGTGTGTTTGTACTAATTGTTTGGCTTGATCTTTAACGTTTAATCTGAATCTTTATAAGTCTATAATTCTAGAAAAAATATAAATAAGCAATAGAAAACAGCAAATTTCCCGCTTTTCTAGCGACCACCCTGTATGTCGAATACCCCTGCCCATCTCTAAAGAGGTTAGAAGGGTAATTACACCTCTTTAAAACTTCAAATACATAGATTCGATTTTGATAAAGTTTGAACCATGTGTATACAGTATTAATTGAAAAGGTTTTCAAAACTTTCATTTTCTTCCAACTATTTTAGGGGGGGGGGGTTCGAGGGCTAAATAGGATGCAGTAACACGAAATAAAATAAAATGGTGTTTGTCACTAAATACCGAGCAACGTCGGGTCTCCCTGTATAGTGTATTCTATTGCATCTGTACTAGAATTCAAAGCAATCGATCGATAAAGAGAATTGTTCACTTACAGGCAAACTGTTATTGAAATCGTAAAACGCATCGATAACATGAAACGATACACGCTGATCAGCACGATAGTGTTGCTATTACTACTAACGCTATTACTACTACTACTCCTACTGCCACTACTACTACTACTACTACTACTACCACTGCTGCTACCACTACCGGTGACAAGACGAGAAATGAAGAATGAGAGTTTGGGTAAGCAGTTTTGTAACTTAAGAGACAGCACGTTCCGCCCTTATCATGACCTTTCCAATTTCAAACAGGCGTATGGCGACGACACGAAATACCCGCATCGTCTAAATATCTTCGGGGAAATGCTACGCTGCGTTTTTAGTGATTTTACCACGGAAGAAGACGAACCGCAAAAAAAACATTTTGGTGGAATAAATTATTTATTGAAGCATGTCTTCTTCGATTTGTTTTAGCGTTAAACTAATGACAAAAATAACGAGACACACACATTTATGACTGGGTTCAGACCTCCCGACCAGCAGTAATTATCACTTCCTGCACTGATGGTTGCATAAGCATGAAACGCTAGTGTTTGTAAGTGTAAAAATCGTTAACATCTGTATTATTTGGATTCATCGGACTACTGTTCTTTGTGCCCCCACGACGTGTGCACCCTCGACAAACCCGACAGGCTGCTAAATCCCACCCCCACACTGTAGAGATCCCTAGATGTAAAAAATCTTTTTACTCCAATAGTTTCTTCCCGAGAACCGCTAGACTCTGGAATTCCATTCCAGGTCCCTGCTTCCCCAACAGTACTGACGTGCAGAAATTCAAGTGTAACGTGAACCGACACCTTGCTGGCCAAATCCCCACATAGTACCCCAGTAGTTGTTGCCCCTAATAGTAGCCCCCGACACCAAAGTGGCAATTTGCCTTGTTTGGGGTGAAAATGTAAAAAAAAAAAAAAAAAAAAAAAAAATTTTCACGATGTTTTGGTCGATGTAACTTCCGACCTTCTTTAGTTGTATCTTGTTGAACTCTTGGGAATGACTCTTTCATCTCGCAGTTGTTAGAGTACTTGGAAAAATCAGTTGTAAAAATTATATGCATCTGAAGATTTAAGGTTCAATTCTCAGTGTGGGCGATTGAAAAATATAATTGCGAATTACTTATATGTCTATCCAGTCGTGGCTAACAGAACAAGAACATGCTACTCCCGTGAATAAATAAAGAGTTCCGTTCGAAATTTCGACCAAATTCCCGAATTTGACAGAAACATTCCTGAGTTCAACAAGATGCACCTGAAGAAAGTCGGAGGTTACATCGACCAAAACTTTGTAAAAATCACACTCAAGATGAGAACAAAAGTCAGACGAATCCAAATAATACGAATTAACCAATCCTCATCTCAAAATTCAGAAATGTGATTGTTAACATCAATTTAAAAGTATTATAGGCATAAATCCCATTTTACAAATTCAAGTCGAGCACTATTTAAAAAAATATGTAGAAAAAGCGGGCAATTATAGCGAAGACGCATAATTTTGACTTCCTGTCGTTGAATACTCTGCCTGACTGTCAACTATGAAAGCCTATCAAAATGGAATTCAAAAATACTTAATTTCTTTTCATTCGTGTGTTAGTTTCCGATAGGTTAGAAGAAAGGCATTAATCCACGAAACCAAGAATGGTTTTGTGAATGGCTTGATTCTCTCGACCAGCAGTAATTACCATTCCTACACAAATGATTGCATAAGTACAGAACTTATGTGTCTGTATATATAAAATTGTTAATATTTATTTAAAAATATTATATATATATATATATATATATATATATATATATAAACATTTATGAGTTTGTATAACGTTTATATGTTTTATAACATCTTCCAAATTTAAACAAAATAAGCTCAATGGAGCCGTTTTCGCATTCAGAGCGTATATATATATATATATATATATATATATATATATATATATATGCTAGTTAGTTGACCAGAGAATCAGTGCACAATCATAATTTTTTGTTTCTTTTTATTAATTATCTTTTTATTCTGACGAATTTACTAAAAAATAAAAAAAAAAACTATTCTTTCACTCCTCTCCCGTTATTTCCCCTCTCTCTCTTCTGAATCTTTAAATCCAACTTTGTATATTTATTTATCTATTTATTTATTTTGCGGACGGTTATCCTCACCTTCATTATTGCTGTTTCACCACGTTTCGACCGACTATTCCTATGGCCTTCGTCAGGTGGTTAACCGCGATCAGATAGGAATGCTGCGTCTCTTAATTGTATCTTCAGTAATTACTGCTTTCCATAGTTGTTGTCACGCCGGGTTTTAGCTAATTAATCACGTGGCGCAATGGATAGAGGCGTTGTGTTTTTACAGTTTCGGGTGAGCTTTGTCTGAAGATAACAGTTTCAATCCTATCCAAAGCAGGCAAGAGGATTAGTTGCTCAAAACGTAGTTAGACAGCAACAACTATGGAAGGCAGTAATTACTAAGGATACAGTTACAAGATTCAGCATTCCCATCCTGTCGCAGTTAACCACCTGACGAAGGCCATAGGAATAGTCGGTCGAAACGTGGTGAAACAGCAATAATGAAGGTGAGGATAACCGTCCGCAAAATAAATAAATAGATAAATAAAGATACAAAGTTGGATTTAAAGATTCAGAAGAGAGAGAGAGAGAGAGAGAGAGAGAGAGAGAGAGAGAGGGGGGAAATAACGGGAGAGGAGTGAAAGAATAGTTGGCCAAAAAAGATGAGGATAACAGTTCGCAAAATAAATAAATAGATAAATAAATATACCAAGTACTCATCTCAAAGGATTTCAACAAAAAAACACCGTTGTGTTAATTAAGTACAAAAAAAAAAAAATTATCAATTAAAAGTGAAAAATATTCTGAACTTTTGCGATGATGAACCATTGTTTGTATTATTTGGATTATTTGGATTAATCGGACTAATGTCCTCAGCTTGAGTATTATTTGCACAACGTTTCAATCGCTGTAACCCCCGCCATGTTTGATATTAGGAAAGGGAGGTAACCCTATAATTCTGAGGTCTCGTATTTAGGTTCTAATTGAAAGCAAAATTAAAAATAAATTCAATTAAAAGTTTCAAACAAGACATTTTCATTTCTAAAATATGTACAACAAAGAGGAGAGTTGAAATTCAATTTGATCAAATCGTATACTCTTCAAAATTTAATTTACGAAAATACGAGGTGTCTTCAAGAAGTTTCCAAACTTTTTGTAAAGGCATTTAAAATTATCGTAGACTTTTGAAAATTCAGTTATGTTATTGCTATACATCTTATGAGATAACTGACTAATTTTTATGATTTCAGGTTCAAAGGAACAGCTACAGCAGGAATTGGAATACACCCTACTAAAGCCTGATTTTCACAGCTGGTGAATACACCCTACTAAAGCCTGATTTTCACAGCTGGTGAATTTCAATGCAATCTGGACGTGAGGACACTTTAGAAGAACGATATGCAATAAAATTCTGTTTTAAACTTGAAAAAGAAAAATGTCACAGAAACGTATGGAATGCTTCAGACTGCTTTTGGACCATCTTGCATGAATCGAGAACCAAATTTTGAGTGGCATAAGAGATACAAGAGAGGCAGGGAGTCTGTGAGGGATGATGAGAGATGTGGGAAGAAAAGGAAGTTAGAACATCAGAATTGATTATTCAAATAAAGAATTTCATGGATAAGGACCATCGTGTGTCTATGGAGACAATAAGTGCATAGTTTGATGTCAGTGTGGGAACTGTACACACAACTATTCACGAAGTACTGAAGATGTGGAAGATTTGCGAGAAGTTTGTCCCAAGGGTGCCCAGAGAACTCCATCCTATTTGACCAAGATAGG
>NC_136488.1:169820946-169893446 GCF_053919585.1 Euprymna scolopes | reverse complement strand
AAGACATTTTTAACATGGGGAGGGGCTTTGAGATTAAAATGCACATAATTCAGAACTTAGTATATCTTGTTTTTCACTGTCGCTCTGTCTGTGGAACAGAAACCGGAAGAAAAAATAAAAAAAGGAAAATCTTGACTATAACCAGTCCTCTTCGGTTCTAGATGTATATGCACAAAACAAGCAGGTATGACTTAATTGTAAGGAAATGGAAAGGTGAGGATATTGGAATTTGTGTCTTTTGAAGAGAAATACGATTGGAAGGCAAAACAACTGTTAAATATGGTCTCATGAATGATCTTTAAAACTGCAGAAAATAAAGCAAAGAACTAATCAGTAATATTTTAGTAAAGAAAATATGTAATTGATTTTCAGTAATTAGTTTGAATGAATATCAGAAAATGTAATATTGAATATGATTCTAATTTTTTCCTTTGCTCTTTATTCTAACACTACACTAAGTTTACTGTTTTATTTCGCTACAGTTGATATTGTGTAGAACAATAAGAAAATCATAGTGAACAATACATTCAACAAAATTTCACACACATTTCTAGATACCTATATCTAATAAGTTCAAAAGAAAGGACACCCTTAGGGAGGTATTTTGGTGGTCAAGTCACTAAATAGAGATTAGCTGGTTTCCCGGCATAGCCCAGGATGTAATATAGATTGACTGAAATACATGTTCTAGTTGGTTTGTAGGCGTTGCCAGGGATGTAATATAGACACATTATGTTGTATATTACCTGTTCTCTTCTCCCTAAGGTAAAACAATTTCATATACATGCTGTAAATTACCTATGCTAGGGATAAAACATGAACAATACCAGTCCTAGGGTAGATAAAACAAATAATACATAGAGATGAAAGATTCCTCTCCCCTAAGAATAAAACGTATGTTCAATATCTGCTTTTGTTTTTTCATTGTTTATACGGTCCCGAGCAAATAAAACCCAGATCGCATACGCCATGCTCAGCCAAGAAACACCTAATCACATCCGACTCATATTCTAATGCCTAAACTAACGGTGCAATAAAACTTAGGTTTATGTGATACTTTAGATGTTCATCCGCCTAAAACCAACATCCCCAACAATTGGACGAAATGATTCGTTATCAGAGCAAACGTACAGAAAGCGAGATTATTTTTTAAAAAAGCGAAGCGTTAAGATCTTGAAGTATCAAGACAGGAAGACGTGTTGCAGTCGATGGTCAGTTTCGTCGTCTACGACTCATCATGAGGAAACACGTGTCAGTGGATAATTATATTTTAAAGAATATATATATGGCGCTCCCAATTTGAGGGTACCAAATTGATAAATGGGGAAATTATTTTCAACTCGCAGTTAGGTAAAAATCCACTTTCGTATGAATAATTAAACTCATTCCAAAGTCTCGCAAACAAAGACAAATAAAGAACATATACATGGAATACGCGATACATCAAGCAGATGGCCCAGGGCTAGAGGTTTAGACTTCTAACCACAAGGTCATGATTTCGAATCTCGCTAGATTCAACCACTCTGATGAGTCGTAGATGACGAAACACGTGTGAATGGATAATCATATGTTAATCTATATATATGCCGCTCTCCATTTGGGAGTACCAAATTGATAAAAAGGAAAACCATTCCTAACTCGTATTTAGTTAAAAATGCACTTTCGTATGACTAATTGAATTCATTCAAAAATATCACAAGCAAAAACAAATAAATATGACACACACACACATACGTATATATATACTTTATATATATATATATATATATATATATATATATATATATATAATATATAAAGTATTAAGTTTACAGGTCAAGAATTTACAAAGTAGTTTAGTATAAGCCTTTCATAACACAGACAGGCAAAGAAAGTCAATTCTATATATAGATAAATAATTATTATCTACAGGCAAAAACAAATAAATATGATACACACACACACGCACACACACACACACACACACACACACACACACACACACACACACATATATATATATATATATATATATATTATATATATATATATATATATATATATATATATATATAGATAAATATCCAGCAAAAAAAAAAACAAATAATTTTATTTTGGATTTTGCCTTTTTTATATATTGACATACTTTAGCAAATTCGCTTTTTCGATTTAAGTAATTCACATGTCATTTTTTTTAGTTATCCTAAAGTTAATATTTTTGTGTCGGTTTTAATCTCTTTTTCCCATGTAATGCTTGATACTCGAAGGTTGGTGCTTAAACCGGACTCGCTTGATGATCGACCTTAAAGCATCGTTAATGGATTGAAGATGAGTGAATGTGCGCATGCGCACCAAGGTCAACAACGAAGTAAAACGATATCAGTAGATTCTGAGTGAACTCTTAGCGACAAACGTAGAAAAAAAAAAAGAAAACACTTACAGCTTTATTAGTTGTGCTGGTCAGTAACCAAAACTACGTCACAGTTCCTACTAGTATGACGTCACACTCTCAATAATTTTGATTTTGGGACTTTCTTAATTGTTTATTCACCCCAAACAAAGCTTCTTCTGATAAGCGAGATTCACAAGGAGTATATTAAATCGGGAATTCGGCAACACGATATTTGTTCACATTACATTAATTTTTTCATATTGGTACAGTAGAGAAAAGAGAGAACAGGGAGAAACCCCCAAAGAGAAGCGGTCCGAGTAAAGAAACTATTTGAGTACAAATCTTTACTGTATCAGGGTACTTCTGCAGTGAAGGGTATGATTTTTCTACTACTCTGCTTTGCCATGGGTATGTACGTCGAGAGGGTGCACGTGCAGTAAATTTTTCGGAGCACATTCCGTGGAAGGGCGTATAAAACAAGCACAGTGATTCAACTCCGCAACGATGTGACAGGGGCTGGAGTTTACAGACAGTGCGGGACCTATTAAGTGAGAGACGCTTTCTTTGTAGCTTAAAATTTTTTTAAATTGATGTACCAGATTAAATATGGCAGAGAAATTCCTAATGAACCGCCCCCCTAATTAAACACTTCATAAAATCTCCTCACTAACGTAATGTACTTGCAATAACCCTTATCCCTGAGTGGCTTCCGGGCCTTGATAAGTGGTGATCACTGTATAAAAAAAAAAAGATACTTCATCCACAGACGAATAGAAGCTTTATAGCGATTAAAAATAAGGACAGGTGTAAGAAGTTTTCTAGCCCGGTAGAGGACAACTATTTTATCTCTACCGTGCCACAAGGCCACGGTTCGCCCATTCATGAGGTATTGTTGCCATATTTGGGATGGTGCATTTGCCAGTAGTCTCTAGCTTCTAAACAGAGTTAAAAAAAAAATCGCCAACCTAATAGGTCCTGAACTATCAGCTAAACTCTAACCTCTGTCGCATCGCCGAAACGCGGCATCCTTGTGCCTATTTTACATGCATTTCAATGCCAATTGTTCTGACGAGCTCTGAGCACTAGTTACCCCTCGACGAAAACACCCTCGATGAACTCGACAAGCAACACAACCTCACCCCTACACCGTAGAGATCCCTAGATGCCATAAAACCTTTTACTCGAATAGCTTTTTATCTCGGATTGCTACTGTTTGGAATTCTCTCCCGGGCGTTGCTGCACAACTCCATAAATAATACCCCTGCAAATCTGGCCCCAAATAGTAGCCCCTTACAACTAAGTCCCCTTGTGCCTTGTTTGGGGTAAAAAAATTGAAGTTTATTAGCCAATAGATAGATAGATAGATAGAGAGAGAGAGAGAGAGAGAGAGAGAGAGAGAGACAGAGACAGAGAGACAGAGAGACAGAGACAGAGACAGAGAGAGCTAGAGAGAGCTAGAGAGAGAGAGAGAGAGAGAGAGAGAGAGAGAGATCATCTTTTTTGCAGCAGACTTGGCTATATCTTCTAAGGATGAATTCCAATTCATGTTGCAAAAGTTTATTATGGCTGTCCTTTAGTCCTCACATTTAGTGAGCGATATTCCTAACAAATGAAAAAAAAAATATTTTCTGAGTCGAAATCTATCCGTCTCACAATTATTTTCGGCTAGTTTTTAATCTTAAAGTAGTATTTGTTTTTTTAGCTTCTTACATCAAGTGGTTTTATGTCCTGTCTGGAGCGATTGAAATGAGCTTTGTCCTAATCGCATTTAACGTTAGCATCTCTTTTGGCCACATTTTATTTGAAAACTAAAAAAAAAATCTTTCGAAGGAGTCAACCATTTCCTATGGATAATCATCGTGATTCGTAATTTCTATTAAGCATAGTTGCCAAGATCGTTGAAAAAAAAAGGTCAGATTATGGCAAATGCTCGACTGAACTCTAATCTACGGTCCCCTTGCAAAACTTTCACAAAAAAAAACGCTCGACTAGCAACGGCCACTATATACGATGTCCCACATTCTCTATCCGTGCCTAAATCTAAACGCAGATTTCATGAACAAAGCTTATTTCCCAGGACTGCCCGCCTGTGGAACACTACTCCGCTGGTCTGCCTCCCAGTTGAATACAACTTAGTAGCCTTCAAATCCAATGTAAACAAGTTTTTGTTGAACCGTACCCTTTAATAATCAAATTCTACCCAATTTACACCATTCACAATTACTATACTACGATCTTACATTCATTAATCCTTATCCTCGAGTGGCCTTCAGATCTTGGTAGTGGTGACTCTTAAGTAAAAAACAATCCACGTTTTCCTGGAATCCGAAATTGGAGCCTATAAACATTTAGTAAAACTGATTACATTATTAGGATTTCTCGAACGAGTTATTATTAATCACTGACAATAATATGTTGTGTTCCCTGGAATCTAAATGACAACAAGTATCCCAAAATTCCCAGTACTCTCCATCTATGTCGATAATCGTTGCAAATCATGTTGAGTTATTGCAACAGCCGTTTACTATCGATATTTTGCTGGCAACGACCGATGATCTCTAAAATTTTAGCACAACAAGGATCCACAAAGATTCAGTACTCCCTGCACCGTTCTAGTGAAAGTCTGGTTGGTGCTCTTCTTGCTCGGTCTGTCCATTTTTCTTGGCCCTACGAACCGTTTTTTTACAAGATGGTCACCACTTATCAAGGCCCGGAAGCCACTCAGGGATAAGGGTTATTGCATGTACAATACGTTAGTGTGGAGATTTAATACAGTGTCTAGTTAAGGGGGCGGTTCATCAGGAATTTGTTTACGTTGGACTTGAAGACATCCAGGTTGTAGTCAGGTGGGAAGCAGGCAGACGGAACAGAGTTCCACAGGCGCGAAGTTCTAAGAAAGAAGCTTTGTTTATGGAATCTACGTTTTGATTTAGGCACAGACAAAGAGTGGGGAAAAGTTTAGACAGTGGTTTCAGCTAGACGTGTGTTTTTCGTAAAAGATTGGCGAGGGGGGACCAGAGATTGGAGCTCAGACGAGCACCTGTCATGGAAATAACGATAAAACAAAGAGGCTCGCAACGTCTTTTCTGTGGGAGAGAGGTTGCAGAGAAGAGAAAAGGGCATCCCCACTAAGTCACGAAGCCTATTTGTACTCTGTCAAGGCAGGATAGGCTGTTTTTAGAAACTCCTTCCCAGATATGGCATCATTATTCCATCCTTGGACGTACTTGGCTTTTATATAGATAGATAATTACATCAGTAGTGAGATATCTTCTGGAGCGGTAGAAGGATCCCACCATTTTTCCAGCGACCTTGGCAACAGACTTGATGTACCTGTTCCATTTCAGATCAGGAGTAAATGTCAATCCCAGAAGCTTGTCAAAACATGGGGCTTCTCCTGGACGAGAGCCATCCATTTCAATTGATGCCAGATGGGGATCAGAGCGTTGATGATGTAAAGATAGGAGTTTGGTTTTAGATGCATTAAAGGTAACCAGTCACGTCTTCCCCCACTAAACCATGCGCTCGAGATCAGAGAGAGAAAATCAGAAAGAACTTGATCATTTACAGCCTTTGATGTGCTGCCGTAGATAGTCGTGTCATCAGCATAGATGTCAATGAATGATTTAAGTATGTGTTTAGGGAGATTATTGATGTAGATCAGGAAGAGAATTGGGCCCAGGATGGACCCTTGAGGGACTCCAGCATTAATACTATAGGCCTCTGATCTTTGTCCATCATCTCTTATGAGCCTATCAGAGAGAAATGATTTAATGATTGAGAAAACATTTCCAGTTATACCGTAGCTGGAAATCTTCTGAAGTAGACCCTTATGCCATACCTTATCAAAGGCCTTTGATATGTCAAGAGCAATTGCCCTAGAAAGGAAGCCTTTGTCGAGAGATTCACTAATCCTATGAGATATAACCGTTAGCACATCTGCGGTAGATCTTGCAGAACGGAAACCATATTGCGTGTGACTAAGAAGGTTATTTCTGCTGAGGTGGTTTGCTATTTCTCTATTTAATATGGATTCCAGCAACTTACTCATGACACACAGGAGACTTATTGGTCTGTACTGAGAGGGAGATGACTTATCACCTGAATTCTTAAATACAGGGCATATTGATGAGGTTTTCCAGGGTGTTGGAAAGCACTTCTCCTTAAGGCAACGCTTAAACAGTTTCGTAAGTATGGGAGCAAGTTCTGGTTGAAGCTTTTTTAACACTATAATTCGGATGCCGTCAGGGTCAGTTGCTTTACTGGAATCTAGGTTCTTGATTAGCTTGGCGAACTCATGCACAGATATTTGTATGTTACCTAGCGTGTTCTGTGTTATAGGAGGAAATATGGGGAGTTGATGGCCTTCGTCGCATCGGTATAATTAGCTGCAAAGTTCTTGGAAAATAGTTTGGCCTTGTCTGATGCTGACGAGATGGTTGGGATAGAACGCACGCTTCTGTTCAGGATCCTATTTGTTATTTGCCAAAACTGGTGGGAACCAAGCCGCTGCTCAGCTACTTTGGATTAAACGGACTGAGCATATAGCTCTCTGGCATTTTTATTACTCTTTTACAGTGGTTGCTGGCAGTCCTGAAAGTAGCTTTAGTCTCAGTACATCTATTACGTTGGTAGCTATGGAAAAAGTGATTTCTGTGCGCGATGGTAGCAGCACATTCTGGGGAGAACCATTGCTGGCTGTTAGGTTTTTGCTGGAATTTTTTAAATGGTATGAATCTGTCTATGCCTAAAATTAACCATTCGGTCAGGTCTGATACTATAGAGGACACATTCTTTTTAAACATAGAATGCAGAGGTAGATCATATATGAATGTACGGAAGCTATCCCAGTCAGCCATGGAGTATCGGTATACAGTACGGTGGAGGGATACGCCTGGGGACTTATTACATTTCATTTTTATCTTAACTGATACGACAGAGTGGTTGGAGGATCCTAGAAGAGAATGAACGGAATATGAACATAGCTCAGGGGAAGTTGAGAGAAAAAGGTTTAGAAGGCTTGCATACTGATCTGTAGTATCAGGAACACGGATGGGATCACGAACAATCTGAGTGAGGTCATAAGCAATGGCAAAATCATAACAGAACCTCCCATCAATGTCTGTCTTATTTGAGTGGGGCAACCATTCCATGCTGTGGACGTTAAAGTTACCACAGATGTGAATGTTAGCCGAGGGATGTGCAGACAGGATGTGGTCTATTTTCTCAGATATACTCTTAAAGATAGTAACTCCGCTGTTATGGATCTAATAGAGGGCAAATATAAATGCAGTGGATGCAAATGCAACCCGGAAGCACATATAAGGTAAATTAGGATCTTCTCTAGAGATATCCCTGCCACCCGGGAAGCCATCTTTAATGTAGGCACATATTCCATGTCTATGGCCATCTTGGGGTTCAGATTTAGATATTAAGTTAATTATGAACTCGTCAAGTTTTATACGATTTCTGCTAGCGTTAGTTCCATTGCGCTTGTTTGATATTTTTTGCATACGTCTTTTTTATTTATTTATATTTCAGTTCATCTATTGCGGGTTGGCGTTTGTTCGTTATATATGTTGGTTTTTGCATTCGAAGATTTTTACTTAAGATTTCTTCGGTTTTTATCACTGCAGTCCGTTGTATGATCTCAAATTAGATTCCAAATTTTGTAATCTTTTTTATAGCTTTTATTTTAACTAGTGTTAGTGTTCCTACAATTATCGGCATTACTATGAGTTTCATCATATCTTATATTTATTCGAATTATTTGCAAAGTTCTGTGGATTTGCTTGGATTTTCTGCTTCCGTAATGTTTACATTGTAGATTAATCGGGCGACGAAATCTATGATTACTCAAATGTTCCATTCTTATTACGTATTATTACGTCTGGTTTTATTGCTTGTATTGATTTATGAGTTTGTGCATTCATGTGCTAGCGGATTTGGTGCTTTTCATTTTTCAATATTTTATGCACATGTTAAGTAGAGGTTTGCATAGTTCCCAGTGGGCTTCGTTTCTCATGCAGCCATATCTGTTTCTGTTCAATAATCCAGGTGCATGGAAATGACGTCAAAGGAAAGTTGGTCAGAAGCCTGAATGCGGGTGCTTCCGGGAATGATGTCAAAGAATTCAAAATGGGGGACGTAGAATATCCGGAGATAAGTCACGAGACTGACCGAAATTTCAAGACGATGTATGGTGGAATGTGTGACGTCATTTATGCCAATAAAATAGAGGAGCAGACAACAAAGCAAAAATGGCAACGACGGGCGAGGAAGCGACACAGTCTTCTTCTTTAAAAGAAAAAAAAACACACACACCAATTCCCACCCTGCACGCCGTCACTAATGTCAAAACTGTCATTCTGAAACAGAAACAGAATATTCAATAAACAAACTATTTTATAACCAGCTGCGCGTGTTTTCGCTGCCAAGTGTATATATCGAGACAATAAAAGGATGGATTCTTTTAGAAATCATATAGACTGAAAAACACATTTGGTGACCGGCCATAGCGAATATATAGCATTTCTATTTCTTTTTATCTAGTTTTGTATATGCATATTTTTTATGTGATTTTATCTCCTTATCAACAAAATATACATTAATGTTGTTTCTGTGTTTTGTCTATTTTAGCTGCGATGTAATTAGTTTTGATCACTTTGTTTGTGCGGATTTTAATAGTGATCCCGTTTCTCTATTGAAGTGTCCTTTTTATAGCCATATCCAATTTTTATGCCTCTTCTCTATGACCAGTCTTATAAATTGTCTTTGTATCTGCTTCTTTTCTCATTTTCTTTTCGTTTTGCTGCCAGAATGAATGTCCCTTATAATATTACTTTTCTCTGTGCTTCCTGTAGCGATGAACAGTCTTTGTTTGGCGTTATGTATTTTTCTATGTATTTTCATCGGCATTTAAATAAATATGTAAATAAAATTGTTTGCCAATCGTTTCCCATAAAATGATAAACGAATTTTAGTCTTTAAAATATAGGAAACAATGTTGATTAATTTTTAACACACAATTTTTTTTAAAATTAATTCTTGTTTTTGTAGAACAATTAGGAAGAACGTTAGATGACTATAACTTCCATGAGTAACGTTTCTGACAAACGGGGAATAATTGCTGTCTTTTTTTAGGATCAGAATTTGTTCATCTAACACTTATTAATGGCTAGATTTTGAGCTTGAAATAGTATTTTGACATCCTTGCATCAAGTGGTTTCATGCCTTATCCAGAGCGATTTTCTATTAAAAAATAATATACAAAATCCATCTTTAAGATCTCTCGTAACAAAATCGCTAATAATACACGAGAATATATAAGAACTGTATATAAATTTGATGAGAAACTCATAGAGTTATTTAGTTCAACTATCAAACATCAAGACGCTAAACATCCGACTGGGAACCGCGTGTAAATTTAATATTCGCTTGAACGCGGAAGCTGACTCAAACTATGCATATCGCATTGGTTTAAGCGTAGCATTCGGAGACAGAATATATTTATGACTTCCCATAACAGCTTTTCATTACCAATTTTCATAATGTAGTTATGTTTCTACTTTAAGATGAAACATTCATACGTGTATTTGTAGCCGCGTAAGCTAATATCCGCAAACTCTAAGACCGATCGTCGTGAAGCAGAATGGTTTCATAACAGATCATTATTGCTACATAATTTCCTTTTCTTGAGGACAAAACAAAGCAAGAAAATTTTTTTTAAGAAATTCGGCGTAGCGCAGTGGTTAACGGTAAAAAAACTTGCAACATCAAATTAAAAATGTTGAACTTCAGATTAAAAAAAAATACACTTTCAATTGAAAACATTCACAGCAAGAACTTATGCAACTACAACTATAGCAAAGAATTTTCCCTTCTTGTTTTTTCTTTACCAAAAGACGAAACAGGACTTCCACGAACAAAGTTTTTTTTTTTTCTTGAATATCCCGACGAGTCTACTTCTCAGCCGACTACAAGTCGAATGTAAACAAATGTTTTCTTGGATAATCAATTCTTAAGCTTCTGTCTATTAAATCCATTGTTTTCCCTTTTCTCGAAGTGGTGATCATTGTCCAACTAATGATATCTTAAACTCTAACCTTAAACTTGTTATATAAAACTCTAATCCTCGAATTGTTATATAACACTCTAATCCTCGAATTGTTATATAAAACTCTAACCGACGAATTGTTATATAAAACTCTAACCCTCGAATTGTTATATATTGCATGAGTATAAATTATGTACGTATGTCTAAACTTGTACATCGTCTGGTGATATAAAATGTTCTTTTAAATAAATGTGTATACGTTTGTATATACGTGTTACACTTCAATATGACGTGTGTATATACGTGTGTTCATCTAATCTAGTTTTTCTATCGTTCGTTGAATTGATACGTGAATAACACAACAGTGGTGATATATTAACAGATACAGGGTACGATTTACAACAAAAAGGAACAAAGAAAAGTTTCTGTTGTTTTAACATCTGACCAATCGGAGAAACATACCTGATACGTTTTGGATCTTGTTTGACGGATCCTAACAAAAAGCTGTAAAGAAGATCAAGTCCAATAAATTAAATCCCGGGTTGTCTTTTCAGCAACTTTATTACCGATCTGTGAACCATCCTTCCCCTCTCTCTATGCTCCGACTGCCTCTGCTCCTTCTCTCTCGCTCCCGATTATTGACTGAACGTGTCTTTTTCAAACTACCTAACATTCACGTCACTTTAATTGACCTCTACGTCATGCTACGTCAGACTCTAGAGGTCAACTTATTTTTAAATTATTGTTTGTGTTCTAGCATTCTTTTCTATTAAAACATAAATAATTTTCTCTGTAAATATTTATTTTGCCATGAAAACATTCTATTTTTACAAATATAACAACGATCATTACAATACATACATAACAAACAAATAGTATACATTCAGCGTTATCTTGCTAATATCTAATAGTGGGGCCCTGGTTTGATAAGCAGAGAATCATCGATAAAAAATGTAATTAAAATAAAAAAATAAAAAAAATTTAAAAATAAAAATAGAATTGATGAACCAAGCTCTACAAGTATCCAACTAGATGAAATGGTATGAAGTTTATGCATGTGATTTTTTTCAGATGAAGATTGACTGTTCATATTCGTTAGATTCTTCAGACTACTCTCCTCGTCTTGATTATTATTTGCACAACGTTCCAATCGATGTAACCTTCTTCGATGGTATTTTGTCAAACTCTCGAATCTTTCTGGCGACCCTGGGAATCTGCACGGCAGCATGCTATTCCAAAATAACCCGAATAACATTCACGATGACATACGCACATCTCAGTGTCCTAGATGAATGTTTTTAACCGACGCATTTTCGCAGTTGTCTTCCATCTGATTGCTTTCTAATTCTATTTTGCAATTTATCGAACCCATCTACAGACACATCTACTTAGTTACATCAGTCGTTTTAATTCTATGTTTTAGTCTATTAATCACTGTAGATTTAAGGTGATATCACATCATATATCACATAGCACCCCCCCTTCACTTACTACTTATAGGTTTCAAAATATGAAAATATGTAACGTGTTTCAAATCGTTATGCGTGACATTGATTCACATAGTTATGTGCTACAGACACCCATTCTTTGTTTAAGGGATTGACTGGTAACTATCCGATCGCCTAGTGGTTTCTAGGGATTTTATGATGTTTAAATTTTATGGCTTAACTTCAGTCTTGTTACACTATGTTTCAGAAGGTCACCCAACAAGGCCTTTATAGCACAGTAACACAGAGGAAGTTTTGGGTTTCTTAATATTATTTCAATTATTACCTTTTGTATGTATTACATCACAACGTGTCAAAACAACACAGTCTTGAATTTCTAATACAACAAATACATCGCAACGCACACGTTCCATTCGCAAATTTATGTTTTATATAAACTACGTTTATTAAATGTATGAATAACAGGGATTGGGATTAGAAATAATTGGGATCGGAATTTATTATTTATTTAGTGATAATTTGAACGAAAACATATTTAGTGATAATTTCAACGACAACATATTTAGTGATAATTTGAACGACAACATATTTAGTGATAATTTGAACGACAACATATTTACTGATAATTTGAACAACATTTTAGTGATAATTTGAACAACATTTTAGTGATACTTTGAACGACAACATATTTAGTGATAATTTGAACGACAACATATTAAGTGATAATTTGAACAACATTTAAGTGATGATTTGAACGACAACATATTTACTGATAATTTAACCGACAATATATTTAGTGATAATTTGAACAACATTTTAGTGATAATTTGAACGACAACATATTTAGTGATAATTTGAACGACAAAACATTTAGTGATAATTTGAACGACAACATATTTAGTGATAATTTGAACGACAACATATTTAGTGATAATTTGAACGACAACATATTTACTGATAATTTGCACAACATTTTAGTGATAATTTGAACGACAACATATTTACTTATAATTTGAACAAGATATTTAGTGATAATTTGAACGACAACATATTTACTGATAATTTGAACAACATTTTAGTGATAATTTGACCAAAATTTTAGTGATAATTTGAACGACAACATATTTAGTGATAATTTGAACGACAACATATTAAGTGATAATTTGAAAAAACATTTTAGTGAAAATTTGAACGACAACATATTTAGTGATAATTTGAACGACAACATATTTAGTGATAATTTGAACAACATTTTAGTGATAATTTGAACGACAACATATTTTGTGATAATTTGAACGACAACATATGTAGTGATAATTTGACCAACATTTTAGTGATAATTTGAACGACAACATATTTAGTGACAATTTGAACGACAACATGTTTAGTGATAATTTAAACAACATTTTAGTGATAATTTGAACAACATACTTACTGATAATTTGGACGACAACATATTTACTGATAATTTTAACCACATATTTAGTGATAATTTGAACGACAACATATTCAGTGATAATTTGAACGACAAGATATTTAGTGATGATTTGAACGACAACATATTTAGTGATAATTTGAACGACAACATATTTACTGATAATTTGAACAACATTTTACTGATAATTTGAACGATAAAATATTTAGTGATAATTTGAACGACAACATATTTAGTGATAATTATAACAAAATATTAAGTGATAATTTGAACGACAACATATTTAGTGATTATTTGAACGACAACATATTTAGTGGTAATTTTAACAACATTTTAGTGATAATTTGAACAATAACATATTTACTGATAATTTGAACGACAACATATTTAGTGATAATTTGAACAACATTTTAGTGATAATTTTAACGAAAACATATTTAGTGATAATTTGAACGACAACATATTTAGTGATAATTTGAACAACATTTTAGTGATAATTTGAACGACAACATATTTTGTGATAATTTGAACGACAACATATTTAGTGATAATTTGAACAACATTTCAGTGATAATTTCAACGACAACATATTTACTGATAATTTGAACGACAACATATTTAGTGATAATTTGAACAAAATTTTAGTGATAATTTGAACGACAACATATTTACTGATAATTTGAACGACAACATTTAAGTGATTATTTGAACGACAACATATTTAGTGATAATTTGAACAACATTTTACTGATAATTTAAACGACAACATATTTAGTGATTATTTGAACGATAACATATTTAGTCATAATTTGAACAACAATTTAGTGATAATTTGAACGACAACATATTTAGTGATAATTTGAACGATAAAATATTTAGTGATAATTTGAACGACAACATATTTAGAGATAATTTGAACGACAACATATTTAGTGATAATTTGAACAACAACACATTTAGTGATAATTTGAACGACAACATTAAGATAAAATTTGAACGACAACATATTTAGATATAATTTGAACGACTACATATTTAGTGATAATTTGAACAACAACATATTCAGTGATAATTTGAACGACAACATATTTAATGATAATTTTAATGACAACATATTTAGTGATAATTTGAACTACAACATATATAGTTATAATTTGAACGACAACATTTTAGTGATAATTTGAACGACAACATATTTAGTGATAATTTGAACGACAACATATTTAGTGATAATTTGAACGACAACATATTTAGTGATAATTTGAACGACAACATTTTAGTTATAATTTGAGCGACAACATATTTAGTGATAATGTTAACGACATTTTAGTGATAATTTGAACGACAACATATTTAGTGACATTTTGAACGACAACATATTTAGTGATAATTTAAACGACAACATTTAGTTTTAATTTGAACGACCAAATATGTAGTGATAATTTGGACGACAACATATTTAGTGATAATTTGAATGACAACATTTAAGTTTAAGTTTGAACGACAACATTTTAGTGATAATTTGAACGACAACATATTTAGTGATAATTTAAAGGACAACATGTTAGTGATAATTTGAATAACAACATATTTAGTGATAATTTGAATAACAACATATTTAGAGATAATTTGACAACAACATATTTAGTGATAATTTGAACGACAACATTTTAGTGATAATTTGAACGACAACATATTTAGTGATAATTTGAACGACAACATATTTAGTGATAATTTGAACGACAACATATTTACTGATAATTTGAACAACAACATATTTAGTGATAATTTGAACGACAACATATTTAGTGATAATTTGAACGACAACATATTTAGTGATAATGTTAACGACATTTTAGTGATAATTTGAACGACAACATATTTAGTGACATTTTGAACGACAACATATTTAGTGATAATTTGAACGACAACATTTAGTTTTAATTTGAACGACCAAATATGTAGTGATAATTTGGACGACAACATATTTAGTGATAATTTGAATGACAACATTTAAGTTTAAGTTTGAACGACAACATTTTAGTGATAATGTGAACGACAACATATTTAGTGATAATTTGAAGTACAACATGTTAGTGATAATTTGAATAACAACATATTTAGTGATAATTTGAATAACAACATATTTAGAGATAATTTGACAACAACATATTTAGTGATAATTTGAACGACAACATATTAAGTGATAATTTGAACAACAACATATTTAGTGATAATTTGAACGACAACATATTTACTGATAATTTGAACAACAACATATTTAGTGATAATTTGAACGACAACATATTAAGTGATAATTTGAACGACAACATATTTAGTGATAATTTTAACGACAATATATTTAGTGATAATTTGAACGACAAAATATTTAGTAAAAAGTTAAACGACAACATATTTAGTGATAATTTGAACAACAACATATTTAGTGATAGTTTTAACAACAACATATTAAGTGATAATTTGAACGACAACATGTTTAGTGATAATTTTAACAACAACATATTAGTGATACTTTGAACGACAACATATTTAGTGATAATTTGAACAACATTATAGTGATAATTTGAACAACATTTTAGTGACAATTTGAACAACAACATATTTAGTGATCATTTGAACAACAACATATTTAGTTATAATTTGAACAACAACATATTTAGTTATAATTTGAACAACATTTTAATGATAATTTAGAACAACAGTTTAGTGATAATTTTTACAACAACATATTTAGTGATAATTTGATCAAAAACATATTTACTGATAATTTGAACGACAACATATTTAGTATAATTTGAACAACATTTTAGTGATGAGTTGAACAACATATTTAGTTATAATTTGGACGGCAAACTAATTTAGTGATAATTTGAACAACAACATATTTAGTGATTATTTGAACAACAACATATGTAGTGATAATTTGAACAACAACATATTTAGTGATAATTTGAACGATAACATTTTAGTGATAATTTCAACGACAACATATTTAGATATAATTTGAACGACAACGTATTTAGTGATAATTTGAACGACAACATATATAGTGATAATTTGAACGACAACATATATAGTGATAATGTAAACGACGACATGTTTAGTGATAATTTGAACAACATTTTAGTGATAATTTGAACAACATATTTACTGATAATTTGAACAACTACTTATTTACTGATAATTTTAACCACATATTTAGTGATAATTTGAACGACAACATATTTAGTGATAATTTGAACGACAACATATTTAGTGATGATTTGAACGACAACATATTTAGTGATAATTTGAACGACAACATATTAACTGATAATTTGAACAACATTTTAGTGATAATTTGAACGACAAAATATTTAGTGATAATTTGAACGAAAAAATATTTAGTGATAATTTAAACGACAACATATTTAGTGAAAATTGGAACAACAACATATTTAGTGATAATTTTAACAACAACATATTTAGATATAATTTTAACGACTACATGTTTAGTGATAATTTGAACAACAACATATTTGTGATACTTTGAACGACAACATATTTAGTGATAATTTGAACAACATTATAGTGATAATTTGAACAACATTTTAGTGACAATTTGAACAACAACATATTTAGTGATCATTTGAAAAACAACATTTTTAGTTATAATTTGAACAACAACATATTTAGTTATAATTTGAACAACATTTTAATGATAATTTAGAACAACAGTTTAGTGATAATTTTTACAACAACATATTTAGTGATAATTTGATCGAAAACATATTTGCTAATAATTTTACTGACAACATATTTAGTATAATTTGAACAACATTTTAGTGATGAGTTGAACAACATATTTAGTTATAATTTGGACGGCAAACTAATTTAGTGATGACTTGAACAACAACATATTTAGTGATAATTTTAACAACAACATATTTAGTGATAATTTGAACAACAACATATTTAGTGATAATTTGAACAACAACATATTTAGTGATAATTTGAACGATAACATTTTAGTGATAATTTTAACGACAATATATTTAGATATAATTTGAACGACAACATATTTAGTGATAATTTGAACGACAACATATATAGTGATAATGTAAACGACGACATGTTTAGTGATAATTTGAACAACATTTAAGTGATAATTTGAACAACATATTTAGTGATAATTTGAACAACAAAATATTACGTGAAAATTTTAACAACAACATATTTAGTGATAATTTGAACAACAACATATTTAATGATAATTTTAACGACAACATATTTAGTGATCATTTAAACAGCAACATATTTAGTGATAATTTGAACAATATTTTAATGATAATTTGAACAACAGTTTAGAGATAATTTGAACAACAACATATTTAGTGATAATTTGATCAAATACATATTTGGTGATAATTTGAACGACAACATATTTAGTATAATTTTAACAACATTTTAGTGATAATTTGAACAACATATGTAGTGATAATTTTAACGACAAACTAATGTAGTGATAATTTGAATGACAACATATTTACTGATAATTTGAACAAAAACATATTTAGTTATAATTTGAACGACAACATATTTAGATATAATTTGAGCGACAACATTTTAGTGATAATTTGAACGACAACGTTTTAGTGATAATTTGAACGACAACATATTTAGTGATAATTTGAATGAACACATTTTAGTGATAATTTGAACGACAACATATTTAGTGATAACATGAACGACAACATATTTAGTGATAATTTGAACAACAACATATTTAGTGATAATTTGAACGACAACATACATAGTGATAATTTGAACGACAATATATTTAGTATAATTTGAACAACATTTCAGTAATAATTTTAACAACAACATATTTAGTGATAATTTGAACAACAAAATATTTAGTGATAATTTGAACAACAAGATATTTAATGATAATTTGAACGACAACATATTTAGTGATAATTTAAACAACAACATATTTAGTGATAATTTGAACAACATTTTAATGATAATTTGACCAACAGTTTAGTGATAATTTGAACAACAACATATGTAGTGATAATTTGATCAAAAACATATTGAGTGATAATTTGAACGACAACATATTTAGTATAATTTGAACAACATTTAAGTGATAATTTGAACAACATATTTAGTGATAATTTGAACGACAAACTAATTTAGTGATAATTTGAACAATAACATATTTAGTGATAATTTTAACAACAACATATTTAGTGATAATTTGAACAACAACATATTTAGTGATAATTTGAACAACAACATATTTCGTGATAATTTGAACAACAAAATATTTAGTGATAATTGGAACGACAACATATTTAGTGATAATTTGAACGACAAAATATGTAGATATAATTTGAGCGACACATTTTAGTGATAATTTGAACGACAAAACTTTAGTGATAATTTGAACGACGACATATTTAGTGATAATTTGAATACAACATATATAGCGATAATTTTAACGACAACAAATTTAGTGATAATTTGAACGACAACATATTTAGTTATAACTTGAACGACAACATATTTAGTGGTAATTTGAACAACAACATATTTAGGTGTAATCTTAACGACAACATGTATAGTGATAATTTGAACGACAACATATTTAGTATAATTTAAACAACATTTTAGTGATAATTTGAACAACATTTTAGTGATAATTTAAACAGCAACATATTTAGTGATAATTTGAACAACAACATATTTAGTGATACTTTGAACGACAGCATATTTAGTGATAATTTGAACGACAACATATTTAGTGATGATTTGAACGACAACATATTTAGATATAATTTTAACGACAACATTTTAGTGATAATTTGAACGATAACATTTTAGTGATAATTTCAACAAAAACATATTTAGTTATCATTTGAACGACAACATATTTAGTGATAATTTGAACAACAACATATTTAGTGATAATTTGAACAACAACATATTTAGTGATAATTTAAACGAAAACATTTTAGTGATAATTTGAACGACAACATATTTAGTGATAATTTTAACAACAACATATTAAGTGATAATTTAAACGACAACATTTTAGTGATAATTTGTACGACAACATATTTAGTGATAATTTGAACGACAACATATTCAGTGATAATTTGAACAACAACATATTTAGTGATAATTTGAACAACAACATATTTAGTGATAATTTGAACGCTAACATATTTAGTGATAATTTGAACAACAAAATATTTTGTGATAATTTGAACAACAAAAAATTTAGTGATAATTTGAACGACAACATATTTAGTGATAATTTGAACGACAACATATGTAGATATAATTTGAACGACAACATATTTGGTGATAATTTGAACAACAACATATTTAGTGATAATTTGAACAACATTTTAGTTATAATTTGAACGACAACATATTTAGTTATAATTTAAACGACAACATATTTAGTGATAATTTGAACAACAACATATTTTGTAATAATTTTAACGACAACATTTTAGTGATACTTTGAACGACAACATATTTAGTGATAATTTTAACAACAACATTTTAGTGTTAATTTGAACAACAACATATTTAGTGATAATTTTAACGACAACATTTTAGTGATAATTTGAACGACCACATATTTCGTGATAATTTGAACAACAACATATTTAGTGATAAGTTGAACGACCACAAATTTAGTGATAATTTGAACAACAACATAGTTAGTGATAATTGATACGACAACATATTTAGTGATAATTTGAACGACAACATATTTAGTGATAATTTGAACGCCAACATATATAGTGATACTTTTAACGACAACATATATAGTGATAATTTGAACAACAACATATTTAGTCATAATTTGAACGACAACATATTTAGTGATAATTTAAACGACAACATATTTAGTATAATTTCCACAACATTTTAGTGATAATTTGAACAACATTTTAGTGATAATTGGAACAATAACATATTTAGTGATAATTTTAACAACAACATATTTACTGATAATTTGAATGACAACATATTTACTGATAATTTGAACAACATTTTAGTGATAATTTGAACAACATATTTGGTGATAATTTGAACGACAAACTAATTAAGTGATAATTGAACAACAACATATTTAGTGATAATTTGAACAACAACATATTTAGTGATAATTTGAACAACAACATATTTAGTGATAATTTGAACAACAACATATTTAGTGATAATTTGAACAACAACATATTTAGTTATAATTTGAACGACAACATTTTAGTGATAATTTGAACGATCACATATTTAGATATAATTTGAGCGACAACATTTTAGTGATAATTTGAACGACAACATTTTAGTGATAATTTGAACGACGACATAATTAGTGATAATCTGAATACAACATATATAGTGATAATTTGAACGACAACACATTTAGTGATAATTTGAACGACAACATATTTAGTGATAACTTGAACGACAACATAGTTAGTGGTAATTTGAACAACAACATATTTAGTTATAATTTTAACGACAACATATATAGTGATAATTTTAACGACAACAAATGTAGTATAATTTTAACAACATTTTAGTGATAATTTGAACAACATTTTAGTGATTATTTGAACAACAACATATTTAGTGATAATTTGAACAACAACATATTTAGTGATACTTTGAACGACAACATATTTAGTGATAATTTGAACGACAACATATTTAGTGATAATTTGAACGACAACATATTTAGTGATAATTTTAACAACAATTTAGTGATAATTTGAACAACAACATATGTAGTGATAATTTGAACAACAACATATTTAGTGATATTTTGACGACATCATATTTAGTGATAATTTGAACGACAACATATTTAGTGATAATTTGAACGACAACATATTTAGATATAATTTTAACGACAACATTTTAGTGATAATTTGAACGATAACATGTATAGTGATAATTTGAACAACAACATATTTAGTTATAATTTGAACGACAACATATTTAGTGATAATTTGAACAACAACATATTTAGTGATAATTTGAACAACAACATATTTAGTGATAATTTGAACGACAACATTTTAGTGATAATTTGAACGACAACATATTTAGTGATAATTTTAACGACAACATATTTAGTGATTATATAACGACAACATTTTATTGATAATTTGTACAGCAACATATTTAGTGAAAATTGGAACAACAACATATTTAGTGATAATTTGAACAACAACATATTTAGTGATAATTTGAACGCTAACATATTTAGTGATAATTTGGACAACAAAATACTTTGTGATAATTTGAACAACAAAAAATTTAGTGATCATTTAAACGACAACATGTTTAGTGATAATATGAACAATAAAATATTTAGTGATAATTTAAACGCGATTTTAGTGATAATTTGAACAACATTTTAGTGATAATTTAAACGCGATTTTAGTGATAATTTGAACAACAACATATTTAGTGATAATTTGAACGACAACATATTTAGTGATAATTTGAACAACAACATATTTAGTTATAATTTGAACGACAACATATTTAGTGATAATTTGAACGACAACATATTTAGTTATAATTTGAACGACAATATATTTACTGATAATTTTAACAACAACATATTTAGTGATAATTTTAACGACAGCATTTTAGTGATAATTTGAACGACAACATATTTACTGATAATTTGAACAACAACATTTTAGTGTTAATTTGGACAACAACATATTTAGTGATAATTTTAACGACATTTTAGTGATAATTTGAACGACCACATATTTAGTGATAATTTGAACAACAACATATTTAGTGGTAATTTGAACGACAACATATTTAGTGATAATTTGAACAACAACATATTTAGTGATAATTTTAACGACAACATATTTTGTGATAATTTGAATACAACATATTTAGTGATAATTTGAACGACAACATATTTAGTGATAATTTGAACAACAACATATTTATTTATAATTGGAACGATAACATATTTAGTGATAATTTGCACGACAACATATTTAGTATAATTTGAAGAACATTTTAGTGATAATTTGAACAACGTTTTTGTGATAATTGGAAGAACAACATATTTAGTGATAATTTGAACAACAACATATTTAGTGATAATTTGAACGACAACATATTTACTTATAATTTGAACAACATATTTAGTGATAATTTGAACAACAACATATTTAGTGATAATTTGAACAACAATATTTTAGTTATAATTTGAACGACAACATATTTAGTTATAATTTGAACGACAACATTTTAGTGATAATTTGAACGACCACACATTTAGTGATAATTTGAACAACAACATTTTTAGTGATAATTTGAACGACCACATATTTAGTGATAATTTGAACAACAATATATTTAGTGATAATTTGAACGACATCATATATTGAAAAAAAAGGAAGAGTGCGTTATATATTGAAATAAGTAGCGAAAGACAGAATAGAGGTTGAAAATATCAAAGTTAGTAAAGGCCTTGGAATTTCTATGTGTGACGTCAATTTTGATGGTTGTGTACCGTAGCTATTATTATATTTTGTGGCATTCGCTTGTAATTCGTCAAGCTGTTACCTATAAAAATAAACTAAAAAGTTAGTCTTGCTATTTTACAGCAATTGCCGCCTGGTCAGTTGTAAAAACACAATGAGGAGTTACACAAACTGTTGCTTATTCTTATTGATGTCTATTGCTCTTGGTGCTCCCTGTAAACCGGTATCTCTACAGGAGATCTCTACAGGGGAGCAAAGCACAGAAAGTTTCTCGTTTTTCGAAATCAAGTTTCATCTCCAATCATCACATTTTGTAAAATTTCTATTTTTACACGTTCCTTTTTATGCGACAAACATATTTCTTCTACAAACCAGTTTTCCTAAACACAAATTATAAAATTAACCGTTTTGAACTTCAAATGCAACCTAATTCCAACGCAGCTCATGATAATTAACCTATATTCATGGAACCCATTTTCGTAGCAAATACAGAATCGTCGTCATCATCATCATCATCATCAAGTAGTGACGGTGGATAAGTGCTTAACGATAAGAACTAACAATTTCGATGTGCCGGGTTCAAATCCAGCTCGTTTTCCACAGAAACACTTTCACATAGAAATGTTTGCAACCGCATGTGATACCCACAGTAAAAAACGCCATTCAATTTTAGAAAGAATTCTAACTAGAAAGATTTCATGGAAATGGACGATAACAGTATGCTTTTTATAATTATTTACTCACTAGAACTTATCACACAGGTCATCGTCAAAGAGAACTTGTGGGTTTCTCTGGAGTCTGAGTGACAACAAGTATCCCAGAAAGTATCCAGAAAGTGGGCGGAAGGTAAGGGCACAGGGGCGGTTAACTTACAATTATTCAGTTTCAGTTTTCATGATTTCATGTAATGTTCGTTTCAGTTTTCCTTATGTAATAGTTTCTGTATGCCTGGCTTATGCCTGTAGCTCACGTGCTTGCATTCAAGGGTTTTCTTTAATGTTATTCGTTATATCTCCACAGTCTGGTATTATTATTATTATTATTATTATTATTATTATTATTATTATTATTATTATTATTATTATAGTAATAATAATAATAATAATAATAATAATAATAATAATAATAATAATATGGCTTGCAATAAACAACAAAGAAAACAGATATACCGTTGATCCGATTGGAAATGCCACTGATTCGATTTGGTCTCTTTAGACGGAATCTTTTTCTAAACTCCCTTAAAACCTCACCATAGTATTTCTTGTTGATTGTCTGTCCAGTGGGAACCCAGTGCATGCAGATCATGTCCGTGCTATCCAAAAATAAGATCATCATAGCTTTCTGGGTGGATTTGTTTTGTCTGGCCTTCTTGGGTCTGGGATAATCAGCCTGCTTCCAATGGGAGCTCTATGTCTGTGTCATAGCAGTAGATCCGGCGTTCATTGCAGGTCATCAGAGCATCAGGAACTGCTGGATCTGAATTGGTCAGCTTGACCATTTGCCTACTATCATGATAACGTCTTTCTGATCTTCTCTCCGATCCCTTGGGACAAACTTCGCGCAAATTTGCCACATCACCAGTTCTTCGCAAATAATTGTGTGCACAGTTCCCACACTGACATCAAACTGCGCACTTATTGTCTCTATAGACACACAACGATCCTTATCCGCGAAATTCTTTATTTGACGAATCAACTCTGATTCCGTTACTCCTCTTATACCTCTCATTATTCCTCCAAGACTCCCTGCTTTCAATGAATCTCTTATGCCACTCAAAAACTGATGCTCGATTAATGCAAGATGGTCCAAAAGCAGTCTGAAGCATTCTATACGTTTCTATTGCACTTTTCCAAGTTTAAAACAGAATTTTATTGCATATCATTCTTCTAAAGTGTCTTCACGTTCAGATTGCATTTTTGAAATCTACTAGCTGTGACAATCAGGCTTTACTCATGTGTATTCCAATCCCTGCTGTAGCTGTTCATTTGAACCTGAAATCATAAAAATTGGCCAGTCATCTCATAAGATGTATAGTAATAACATATTGAATTTTGGAGAGTCTACAGCAATTTAAAATGCACGTACAAAAAAATCCAGAAAACTTCTTGAAAGCACCTCAGAATTACTCTATAACTGTTATGACTTGCAATAAGCCACAAAGAAAACAGAACAACGGAATAGAGTTTAAACAATGTATTACTGGAACAACAACGTAAAAAGGTTACAACTGAAAAGAGTAGCAAACGTCACCGAGCAGGCGAGGGTCGCTCTTGTGTTTAATCCACACCTGGGATTAAAAGGTCTATGGTTTATATAATGGATAGAACAGTCCATTTGGTGGGTTATTCCATCACATAATGTAATTGTAATGCATTTTGTGATGTCAGTTATAATGTCTCTGGTAATGTTAATTTGATGTATTTTGTGATATCCATTATAATATCTATTGTACTGTCAGTTGTAATGTCTATTTAATGTCTATTGCAATATCAATTTTAATGTCTATTGTAATATCAATTTGAATTCAAATTGCATGTCAAATGTTTTGTATATTGTAAAGACTATTGGACTATTGTAATGTTAATTGTAATTATTATTGTAATGCCTATATATCAATTCAACTGTAATATTTATTATTATGTAAATTGTAATGTCTATTGTAATGTCTACTGTAATGTTAATTTTAATGCTTATTGGTAAAGTATATTGTAATATCTATTAAAACGTCTTTTGAAATTTCTTTTGTAATGTTTGTTGTAAAGCCTGTTGTAATGTTATCTGTTAAATGTCAATTGTAATGTTTATTGTAATGTCTATTTTAATGCCATTTGTAATGTCTATTGTAATGTCTATTTTAATGCCATTTGTAATGTCAATTATAATATCTATTTAAAGTTTATTTGCATGCCAATGGTTATGTCTGTTGTAATGTCAATTGTAATGCCAATTGTAATGTCTATTTAATGCACATTGTAATGTCTACTGAAATGTCTATCGTAATGCCAATTGTAATGTCTTTTGTAATGTCTATTTTAAGTTTAATTGTAATGTCTATTGTAATGTTACGTTAATGTCTATTGTAATGTTAATTGTTATGTTTATTGTAATGTCTGTTGTGATGTCAATACTAATGTCAATATGTAATGTCTGTTGTGATATCAATACTAATGTCAATATGTAATGGCTAATGTGATGTCTCTTGTAATTTCTTTGTTCTGATTTCAATTTCGTCTTTTATTCGTTCTCATATGTTAGGACCGTTCCTGATTCTCCTGCGATTATTGCTATTACGTTGAATTTCCACGAGTTCTATATTCATTTCAATTATCTCGAAAGTTTCAGCGTGTTTTCTTTGTTTTCCTTCTTTATGTGTATTTTGTTAGCAAACAGAAATACAACCACGGATGCGACTCCATTATCAAGCGACTTCTCTTGTTAAAACACGTCACGCATAAAGAAACTGTCATTTCAATTTGGACGTAAAATAAAAAAAAAATCCTAAAAATCCTCTAATATCCCAAATAATATTTAATTGGGTACCTATTAAGACTTGCACTTATAATGAACATTTTAAGCAAAGAAAAGGCAGAAAAGTATTTATGGTGTACTTGTCACGTAACGATGGCATCTTCCAAAAATAACGTAATTTTATAAAATGTTATTATTTTATAAAAATCAAAATTTTATGATTTGCTGGAGGCAAGAGAAACCAGTCGCCATATTTTATTGAATTCGAAATTATTCCTTAGTTACCCACCCTTAATAATTTCTTCAGAATCAAAGGCTAATCAATACCCATTAAAATACTTAATCGCTGAAAATCGTAAAATTTGATTTTCCTAAATAAAAACTACTTGATTACATGTTGTGATTTTTTGAATATAACACGTGTATTCCGTGACAAGTAGGTGCACCATGAATATTTTTCTTTAATTTTGTTTTTCTAGATAAGTACCTTAAATTCTCTGCAAAGTAACTACCCAGGCAATTCGTGTTTATTTCAATTTTGTATAGAAATATTTAATGTAAGGTCTTAGGTTTTTAACTACAAGGTGCCTTGAATAAGTTTCCAGACTCTTTTTGAACAGGCATTTAAAATTGTCGTAGACTCTAAAAAAATTCATTATGTTATTGATATACATCTTTTGGGATGACTGACCAATTTTTATGATTCCAGGTCTAAATGAACAGCTACAGTAGGCATTGGAAGACATCCTACTAAAGCCTGATTTTCACATCTAGTGAATTCCAAAAAATGCAATCTGGATGTGAGAACACGTTAGAAGAAAGATATGCAATAAAATTCTGTTTTAAACTTTGAATAAAATACCACAGAAACGTATGGAATTCTTCAAACTGTTTTGGACCATCTTGCATGGATCGAGTATCAGTTTCTGAGTGATATAAAAGATTTAGAGAGTCTGTGAGGGATGATGAGATGTGTGGAAGGAGTAAGGAAGTCAGAACATAAGAGTTGATTGGCCAAATAAAGAATTTCATGAATAAACACGGTCCTGTGTCTATAGAAACAATAAGTGCACAGTTTGATGTCAGTGTGGGAACTGTGCACACAATTATTCACGAGAAACTGAAGATATGGAAAGTTTGCGCGAAGTCTGTCACAAGGGTGCTCGATCCTTGTGACAGACTATTTGACCAAGGTGGACATCAAGACAGTTACGTAACCTTCCTATATTCCAGACTTTGCTCGCTGTGACTTTTGGTTATTCCCTAACCTCAAGCAAACCTAAGAGGGTGTCGTTATAAGACAATAGAGGAGATGAAAATGGATGTGGCGAGGGTCACTGACACGATTACACAAGAGGACTTCCACGGGGCCTTCCAGAAGTTGTTAGCACGGTGCAATAAGTGCATTGCAGCCGGAGGAGATTACTTTGAAGTGAACTAAAGTTTCATATGCGTACTATCAATAAAAGTACTTATACGAAAAAAAGTCTGGAAACTTACTGAAGGCACCTCGTACCACGTGACGAACGGAAACAATACGGTAAGATGTAATACAATACTCCAAAGTGAACATGTATTTCAGGAGGAGTTGTGGAAGCTAAAGTAGTTACTGGCAGGGTTGAATGAACACACAGCGTGGGAGCGTTACGTTCTCTAAGAGATCCACTTGGCTACATTGCTAGTTGCGACGTCGGCGGCATATCGATTTGCCTTTGATAGGGAATGATTGCAGTCTCCGTTGACGTGACGTCTTTCCGTGCTTTCCTGATCGATATCCAACCGCAGACTGGTGGCAAGTTTCGCTTACAGCCACCGAACGAAACATTTTCATACCGTCGAGGCTGCTTCTACCGGATTAACGACATAAGCCGTAAACACATTCCCACCGCGCCTCTTTTCTTTGCAAACTGCATTCTTCAGCGCTCACTCGCTGTAAACTTTTTCTTTCCTCTTTCTGCAACTTCTCTTTCTTTTCTGTATTTCTCCTTTCACTTCTCCTCTTCTCCGTATTTATCCTCCCACTTTCTCCATTATCCAATCTGCTCTCCATCTACTTCCGTCCTCTTAAAATTATTCTTTCTCTTCGTCACCCTCCCCTCCCTCCCCTTCTCTCGCATTTTCATCCACTCTTATTTTCAGTTCTCTTCCTTTCACCCACCTTCCTCCTCTTTACTTTATTCCTCCTCCTATTTCTCATCCATCCTACGACATTTCGCCTTTTATCACCCTCACCCACTTTCCATTTGCTTTTTCTGCTTCACCGCTTTAAAACTTTACTCCCCTTTCGACCTCTCCTTTTCACAAATTAATTCTCAGCCTCCCATTTGATTGTTGTCATTTTCTTTTTCATCATCATTAATCTTTTATTTACATTTCTCACGCGTGCGAGATTGTTGAAATGGACGTTGAAACTTACACTGGTAATAACTTACGCAACAGAAACATTCAATTGAAAACTGTTGGCTATTTCCTTTATTCATTGTCTAACCCGGCAGTGGCGAAGCTAAAGTTGATATCGGCGAAAATGAAAAATAATTAGCTCGCATATCGTTTTGTAAATATTACAATTATTTAAGTAATATGACTCGTAGAAATTAAGCATAGGATTTTTTTTAATAGAATTTTAAACTAAAAAATAAACAACTGATTTATTAAATACACATAAAAATCATTTATTAAATACATATAAAAACTCATTTATTGAACACATATAAAAACTCATTTATTAAACACATATGAAAACTCATTTATTAAACACATATGAAAACTCATTTATTGAACACATATAAAAAGTCATTTATTAAACACATATAAAAAGTCATTTATTAAACACATATAAAAAGTAATTAATTAAACACATAGAAAGCAACGCCTGTCATAGAGCTGCATCAGAAGGAGATGGGTTTGTCGATTTCAATGAGGCGACCGAGATGTGAGTGACAAAGCGTACTCAAGATTTTTACGACTAAGGCATCGTTCATCGTCGGCAAAAGTGCATTGAGAATAATGACGACTATGTAGAAAAATCAAATCTGGAGCACAAAAGGTAACTCGTTTTAATGGTACATTTCTCGTCTTCGTATCTCTACAACGTTTTATTTTTTAATTTAAAAAATAGGAAGGCTTACTTTTGAAACGATCCTTGCAATGAAAAATATATGTAAAAGAAAAAACAAAAATGTTCAAATTATTAAACTTTTTTAAATTTGGATAAGAAAATATTGGAATTTCCTCTCACTTTTGGAATATTTTTTTTATTACATTTTCACCCCAAACAAGACACATTGCCACTTTGATGTAGGGAGCTACTATCATGGACATAAGCTACAGGGGTACTATGTGGGGAGTTGGGCAGCAAGATGTCGGTTCACGTACACTTGAACTTCTGCATGTCAGTACAGTTGGGGAAGCAGGAACCCGGAAGGGAATTCCAAAGTCTAGCGGTTCTGGGGAAGAAACTACTGGATTAGAAGGCTCTCTTACATCTAGGGATCTCTACTGTAGAGGGGTGGGATTTAGCTGCTTGTCAGGTTTGTCGGGGGTATTTACGTCGAGGGGTACAAGTGCCTGCAGTTCATCGGAGCATTCACCGTAAAAGTACTTGTAGAATAGGCAGAGGGATTCTGCATTTCGTCGATGGGACAGAGACTGAAGCTTAGATGACAGTTCAGGACCTATCAGGTCGGCAATTCTCTTTCGAACCTTGTCTAGGAGCAAGTGACAAGTAGAAGATACACCAGCCCAAATATGGCGCCAAACAAATTTTAAGTAAAAAGGCCCCTAGAGTAAATGTGGTATTCTGTTGACTCAGTTGATCATAATTAAGTGTAGGATAAGCATGTCTGATTAGTTGTGGTTAAGGATGACCAACGCCACTTTCCCTCACATTTCATAATTGTTTCCTGCGTAATTTGCGGTTAATGTATTTTTTCTTTTTACATTTCTGCAAACAAATAATGTGTTAGGTTTTATTTACTTACGTTCACCCCCAAAAGGCATATCCCCACTTGAACGTAAGTGGCTACTAATTGAGACCATGCCTAGGAAAGATAAACAAGATGTTGGTTTACGTTACATTTAAATTTCTGCATATAAGTACAGTCAGGGAAGCATGTAGCAGGAAGGGAATTCCAAAGTCTAGCTGTTGACGTAAAGAAACTATTAGAGTAGAAAGCTTTCTGGCATTTAGGAACCTCTTCAAACAGTTTAAAGAATAGATACTATACTATCCCATTAAAGAATAGATACTATAATATCCTATTAAAGAATAGATACTATAATATCTCATTAAAGAATAGATACTATACTATCTCATTAAAGAATAGATACTATACTATCTCATTAAAGAATAGATACAATACTATCTCATTAAAGAATAGATACTATAATATATCATTAAAGAATAGATACTATAATATCCTATTAAAGAATAGATACTATACTATCTCGTAAAAGAATAGATACTATACTATCTCATCAAAGAATATATACTATATTATCTCATTAAAGAATAGATACTATACTATCTCATTAAAGAATAGATACTATACTATCTCATTAAAGAATAGATACTATACTATCTCATTAAAGAATAGATACTATACTATCTCATTAAAGAATAGATACTATAATATCTCATTAAGGAATAGATACTATAATATCCTATTAAAGAATAGATACTATACTATCTCGTTAAAGAATAGATACTATACTATCTCATTAAAGAATAGATACTATACTATCTCATTAAAGAATAGATACTATACTATCTCATTAAAGAATAGATACTATACTATCTCATTAAAGAATAGATACTATACTATCTAATTAAAGAATAGATACCATACTATCTCGTTAAAGAATAGATACTATAATATCTCATTAAAGAATATATACAATACTATCCCATTAAAGAATAGATACTATACTATCTCGTTAAAGAATAGATACTATACTATCTCATTAAAGAATAGATACTATAATATCCTATAAAAGAATAGATACTATACTATCTCGTTAAAGAATAGATACTATACTATCTCATTAAAGAATAGATACTATAATATCCTATTAAAGAATAGATACTATCCTATCTCGTTAAAGAATAGATACTATACTATCTCATTAAAGAATAGATACTATACTATCTCATTAAAGAATAGATACTATACTATCCCATTAAAGAATAGATACTAAACTATCTCGTTAAAGAATAGATACTATACTATCTCGTAAAAGAATAGATACTATAATATCCTATTAAAGAATAGATACTATACTATCTCATTAAAGAATAGATACTATACTATCTCATACAAGACTAGATACTATAATATCGGATTAAAGAATAGATACTAGATTATCTCATTAAAGAATAGATACTATAATATCCTATTAAAGAATAGATACTATACTATCTCGTTAAAGAATAGATACTATACTATCTCATTAAAAATAGATACTATACTATCTCATTAAAGAATAGATACTATACTATCTCGTAAAAGAATAGATACTATAATATCTCATTAAAGAATAGATACTATAATATCTCATTACAGAATAGATACTATAATATCTCATTAAAGAATAGATACTATAATATCTAATTAAAGAATAGATACTATAATATCTCATTAAAGAATAGATACTATACTATCTCGTTAAAGAATAGATACTATACTATCTCGTTAAAGAATAGATACTATAATATCCTATTAAAGAATAGATACTATACAATCTCATTAAAGAATAGATACTATAATATCCTATTAAAGAATAGATACTATACTATCTCATTAAAGAATAGATACTATAATATCTTATTAAAGAATAGATACTATACTATCTCATTAAAGAATAGATACTATAATATCCTATTAAAGAATAGATACTATAATATCTCATTAAAGAATAGATACTATAATATCCTATTAAAAATAGATACTATACTATCTCGTTAAAGAATAGATACTATACTATCTCATTAAAGAATAGATACTATAATATCCTATTAAAGAATAGATACTATACTATCTCATTAAAGAATAGATACTATAATATCTCATTAAAGAATAGATACTATACTATCTCATTAAAGAATAGATACTATACTATCCCATTAAAGCATAGATACTATATAATCCTGTTAAAGAATAGATACTATAATATCTCATTAAAGAATAGATACTATAATATCCTATTAACGAATAGATACAATACTACCTCGTTAAAGAATAGATACTATACTATCTCATTAAAGAATAGATACTATAATATCCTATTAAAGAATAGATACAATACTACCTCGTTAAAGAATAGATGCTATACTATCTCATTAAAGAATAGATACTATACTATCTCGTTAAAGAATAGATACTATACTATCTCATTAAAGAATAGATACTATACTATCTCATAAAAGAATAGATACTATACTATCTCATTAAAGAATAGATACTATACTATCTCATTAAAAAATAAATACTATACTATCTCATTAAAGAATAGATACTATACTATCTCGTTAAAGAATAGATAATATACTATCTCATTAAAGAATAGATACTATACTATCCCATTAAAGAATAGATACTATAATATCCTATTAAAGAATAGATACTATAATATCTCGTTAAAGAATAGATACTATAATATCCTATTAAAGAATAGATACTATACTATCTCGTTAAAGAATAGATACTATACTATCTCATTAAAGAATAGATACTATAATATCCTATTAAAGAATAGATACTATACTATCTCGTTAAATAATAGATACTATACTATCTCGTTAAAGAATAGATACTATACTATCTCATTAAAGAATAGATACTATACTATCTCGTAAAAGAATAGATACTATACTATCTCATTAAAGAATAGATACTATACTATCTCATTAAAGAATAGATACTATACTATCTCATTAAAGAATAGATACTATACTATCTCATTAAAGAATAGATACTATACTATCTCGTTAAAGAATAGATACTATACTATCTCGTTAAAGAATAGATACTATACTATCTCATTAAAGAATAGATACTATACTATCTCGTTAAAGAATAGATACTATACTATCTCGTTAAAGAATAGATACTATACTATCTCATTAAAGAATAGATACTATACTATCTCGTTAAAGGATAGATACTATACTATCTCATTAAAGAATAGATACTATACTATCTCATTAAAGAATAGATACTATACTATCTCATTAAAGAATAGATACTATACTATCTCGTTAAAGAATAGATACTATACTATCTCATAAAAGAATAGATACTGTACTATCCCATTAAAGAATAGATACTATAATATCCTATTTAAGTATAGATACTATAATATCGCATTAAAGAATAGATACTATAATATCATATTAAAGAATAGATACTATACTATCTCGTTAAAGAATAGATACTATACTATCTCATTAAAGAATAGATACTATACTATCTCATTAAAGAATAGATACTATACTATCTCGTTAAAGAATAGATACTATACTATCTCATTAAAGAATAGATACTATACTATCTCATTAAAGAATAGATACTATACTATCTCGTTAAAGAATAGATACTATACTATCTCATTAAAGAATAGATACTATACTATCTCATTAAAGAATAGATACTATACTATCTCGTTAAAGAATAGATACTATACTATCTCATTAAAGAATAGATACTATACTATCTCGTAAAAGAATAGATACTATACTATCTCGTTAAAGAATAGATACTATACTATCTCATTAAAGAATAGATACTATACTATCTCGTTAAAGAATAGATACTATACTATCTCATTAAAGAATAGATACTATACTATCCCATTAAAGAACAGATACTATAATATCCTATTAAAGAATAGATACTATAATATCTCATTAAAGAATATATACTATAATATCCTATTAAAGAATAGATACTATACTATCTCGTTAAAGAATAGATACTATACTATCTCATTAAAGAATAGATACTATACTATCTCATTAAAGAATAGATACTATACTATCTCGTTAAAGAATAGATACTATAATATCTCATTAAAGAATAGATACTATACTATCTCGTTAAAGAATATATACTATACTATCTCGTTAAAGAATATATACTATACTATCTCGTTAAAGAATAGATACTATAATATCTCATTAAAGAATAGATACTATACTATCTCGTTAAAGAATATATACTATACTATCTCGTTAAAGAATATATACTATACTATCTCGTTAAAGAATAGATACTATACTATCTAATTAAAGAATAGATACTATAATATCCTATTAAAGAATAGATACTATACTATCTCGTTAAAGAATATATACTATACTATCTCGTTAAAGAATAGATACTATAATATCTAATTAAAGAATAGATACTATAATATCCTATTAAAGAACAGATACTATACTATCTCATTAAAGAATAGATACTATAATATCTCATTAAAGAATAGATACTATACTATCCCATTAACGAATAGATACTATAATATCTCATTAAAGAATAGATACTATAATATCTCGTTAAAGAATAGATACTATACTATCTCATTAAAGAATAGATACTATAATATCCTATTAAAGAATAGATACTACAATATCTCGTTACAGAATAGATACTATACTATCTCATTAAAGAATAGATACTATACTATCTCATTAAAGAACATATACTATAATATCTCATTCAAAAATAGATACTATAATATCCTATTAAAGAACAGATACTATACTATCTCATTAAAGAATAGATACTATACTATCTTATTAAAGAATATATACTATAATATCCTATTAAAGAATAGATACTATAATATCTCGTTAAAGAATAGATACTATACTATCTCATTAAAGAATAGATACTATACTATCTCATTAAAAATAGATACTATAATATCTCATTAAAGAATAGATACTATAATATCTTATTAAAGAATAGATACTATACTATCTCATTAAAGAATAGATACTATACTATCTCATTAAAGAATAGATACTATACTATCTCATTAAAGAATAGATACTATAATATCTCATTAAAGAATAGATACTATAATATCCTATTAAAGAATAGATACTATACTATAGTATAGTATCTATTCTTTAATGAGATAGTATAGTATCTATTCTTATATGAGATAGTATAGTATCTATTCTTTAACGAGATAGTATAGTATCTATTCTTTAATGAGATAGTATAGTATCTATTCTTTAATGAGATAGTATAGTATCTATTCTTTAACGAGATAGTATAGTATCTATTCTTAAATGAGATAGTATAGTATCTATTCTTTAATGAGATATTATAGTATCTATTTTTAAATGAGATATTATAGTATCTATTCTTTAATAGGATATTATAGTATCTATTCTTTAATGAGATATTATAGTATCTATTCTTTAATAGGATATTATAGTATCTATTCTTTAACGAGATAGTATAGTATCTATTCTTTAATGAGATATTATAGTATCTATTCTTTTGTGAGAAAGTATAGTATCTATTCTTTAACGAGATAGTATAGTATCTATTCTTTAATGAGATATTATAGTATCTATTCTTTAATATGATATTATAGTATCTATTCTTTAATGAGATATTATAGTATCTATTCTTTAATGAGATAGTATAGTATCAATTCTTTAACGAGATAGTATAGTATCTATTCTTTAATGAGATATTATAGTATCTATTCTTTAATGAGATATTATAGTATCTATTCTTTAATGAGATATTATAGTATCTATTCTTTAATGAGATATTATAGTATCTATTCTTTAATGAGATAGTATAGTATCTATTCTTTAATGAGATAGTATAGTATCTATTCTTTAATGAGATATTATAGTATCTATTCTTTAATAGGATATTATAGTATCTATTCTTTAATGGGATAGTATAGTATCTATTCTTTAATGAGATAGTATAGTATCTATTCTTTAATGAGATAGTATAGTATCTATTCTTTAATGATATAGTATAGTATCTATTCTTTAACGAGATAGTATAGTATCTATTCTTTAATAGGATATTATAGTTTCTATTCTTTAATGAGATATTATAGTATCTATTCTTTAATAGGATATTATAGTATCTATTCTTAAATGGGATAGTATAGTATCTATTCTTTAATGAGATAGTATAGTATCTATTCTTTAATGAGATAGTATAGTATCTATTCTTTAATGAGATAGTATAGTATCTATTCTTTAACGAGATAGTATAGTATCTATTCTTTAATAGGATATTATAGTATCTATTCTTTAATGAGATATTATAGTATCTATTCTTTAACGAGATATTATAGTATCTATTCTTTAATAGGATATTATAGTATCTATTCTTTAATGAGATAGTATAGTATCTATTCTTTAACGAGATATTAAAGTATCTATTCTTTAATAGGATATTATAGTATCTATTCTTTAATGAGATAGTATAGTATCTATTCTTTAATGAAATAGTATAGTATATATTCTTTAATGAGATAGTATAGTATATATTCTTTCACGAGATAGTATAGTATCTATTCTTTAACGAGATAGTATAGTATCTATTCTTCAATAGGATATTATAGTATCTATTCTTTAATGAGATAGTATAGTATCTATTCTTTAATGAGATAGTATAGTATATATTCTTTAATGAGATAGTATAGTATCTATTCTTTAACGAGATAGTATAGTATCTATTCTTTAATAGGATATTATAGTATCTATTCTTTAATGAGATAGTATAGTATCTATTCTTTAATGAGATAGTATAGTATCTATTCTTTAATAGGATATTATAGTATCTATTCTTTAATGAGATAGTATAGTATCTATTCTTTAATGAGATAGTATAGTATCTATTCTTTAACGAGATAGTATAGTATCTATTCTTTAATAGGATATTATAGTATCTATTCTTTAATGAGATAGTATAGTATCTATTCTTTAATGAGATAGTATAGTATCTATTCTTTAATAGGATATTATTGTATCTATTCTTTAATGAGATAGTATAGTATTTATTCTTTAACGAGATAGTATAGTATCTATTCTTTAATGAGATAGTATAGTATCTATTCTTTAACGAGATAGTATAGTATCTATTCTTGAATAGGATATTATAGTATCTATTCTTTAATGAGATAGTATAGTATCTATTCTTTAACGAGATAGTATAGTATCTATTCTTTAATGAGATATTATAGTATCTATTCTTTAACGAGATAGTATAGTATCTATTCTTAAATGACATAGTATAGTATCTATTCTTTAACGAGATAGTATAGTATCTATTCTTTAATGAGATAAGACAGTATCTATTCTTTAATGAGATAGTATAGTATCTATTCTTTAATGAGATAGTATAGTATCTATTCTTTAACGAGATAGTATAGTATCTATACTTTAATGAGATAGTATAGTATCTATTCTTTAATGAGATAGTATAGTATCTATTCTTTAACGAGATAGTATAGTATCTATTCTTTAACGAGATAGTATAGTATCTATTCTTTAATGAGATAGTATAGTATCTATTCTTTAACGAGATAGTATAGTATCTATTCTTTAACGAGATAGTATAGTATCTATTCTTTAATGAGATAGTATAGTATCTATTCTTTAATGAGATAGTATAGTATCTATTCTTTAACCAGATAGTATAGTATCTATTCTTTAATGAGATAGTATAGTATCTACTCTTTAACGAGATAGTATAGTATCTATTCTTTAATGAGATAGTATAGTATCTATTCTTTAATGAGATTGTATAGTATCTATTCTTTAATGAGATAGTATAGTATCTATTCTTTAATGAGATAGTATAGTATCTATACTTTAACGAGATAGTATAGTATCTATTCTTATATGAGATAGTATAGTATCTATTCTTTAACGAGATAGTATAGTATCTATTCTTTAATGAGATAGTATAGTATCTATTCTTTAATGAGATAGTATAGTATCTATTCTTTAACGAGATAGTATAGTATCTATTCTTAAATGAGATAGTATAGTATCTATTCTTTAATGAGATATTATAGTATCTATTTTTAAATGAGATATTATAGTATCTATTCTTTAATAGGATATTATAGTATCTATTCTTTAATGAGATATTATAGTATCTATTCTTTAATAGGATATTATAGTATCTATTCTTTAACGAGATAGTATAGTATCTATTCTTTAATGAGATATTATAGTATCTATTCTTTTGTGAGATAGTATAGTATCTATTCTTTAACGAGATAGTATAGTATCTATTCTTTAATGAGATATTATAGTATCTATTCTTTAATATGATATTATAGTATCTATTCTTTAATGAGATATTATAGTATCTATTCTTTAATGAGATAGTATAGTATCAATTCTTTAACGAGATAGTATAGTATCTATTCTTTAATGAGATATTATAGTATCTATTCTTTAATGAGATATTATAGTATCTATTCTTTAATGAGATATTATAGTATCTATTCTTTAATGAGATATTATAGTATCTATTCTTTAATGAGATAGTATAGTATCTATTCTTTAATGAGATAGTATAGTATCTATTCTTTAATGAGATATTATAGTATCTATTCTTTAATAGGATATTATAGTATCTATTCTTTAACGAGATAGTATAGTATCTATTCTTTAATGAGATAGTATAGTATCTATTCTTTAATGAGATATTATAGTATCTATTCTTTAATGAGATAGTATAGTATCTATTCTTTAATAGGATATTATAGTATCTATTCTTTAACGAGATAGTATAGTATCTATTCTTTAATAGGATATTATAGTTTCTATTCTTTAATGAGATATTATAGTATCTATTCTTTAATAGGATATTATAGTATCTATTCTTAAATGGGATAGTATAGTATCTATTCTTTAATGAGATAGTATAGTATCTATTCTTTAATGAAGTTGTATAGTATCTATTCTTTAATGAGATAGTATAGTATCTATTCTTTAACGAGATAGTATAGTATCTATTCTTTAATAGGATATTATAGTATCTATTCTTTAATGAGATATTATAGTATCTATTCTTTAACGAGATATTATAGTATCTATTCTTTAATAGGATATTATAGTATCTATTCTTTAATGAGATAGTATAGTATCTATTCTTTAACGAGATATTAAAGTATCTATTCTTTAATAAGATAGTATAGTATCTATTCTTTAATGAGATATTATAGTATCTATTCTTTAATGAGATGGTATAGTATCTATTCTTTAACGAGATAGTATAGTATCTATTCTTTAATGAGATATTATAGTATCTATTCTTTAATGAGATAGTATAGTATCTATTCTTTGATGAGATAGTATAGTATCTATTCTTTAATGGGATAGTATAGTATCTATTCTTTAATGAGATAGTATAGTATCTATTCTTTAATGAGATAGTATAGTATCTATTCTTTAATGAGATAGTATAGTATCTATTCTTTGACGAGATAGTATAGTATCTATTCTTTTATAGGATATTATAGTATCTATTCTTTAATGAGATAGTATAGTATCTATTCTTTAATAAGATAGTATAGTATCTATTCTTTAATAGGATATTATAGTATCTATTCTTTAATAGGATATTATAGTATTTATTCTTTAATGAGATATTATAGTATCTATTCTTTAACGAGATAGTATAGTATCTATTCTTTAATAGGATATTATAGTATCTATTCTTTAATAGGATAGTATAGTATCTATTCTTTAATGAGATAGTATAGTATCTATTCTTTAACGAGATAGTATAGTATCTATTTTTTAACGAGATAGTATAGTATCTATTCTTTAATAGGATATTATAGTATCTATTCTTTAATAGGATATTATAGTATCTATTCTTTAATGAGATATTGTAGTATCTATTCTTTAATGAGATAGTATAGTATCTATTCTTTAACGAGATAGTATAGTATCTATTCTTTAATAGGATATTATAGTATCTATTCTTTGATAGGATATTATAGTATCTATTCTTTAATGAGATATTGTAGTATCTATTCTTTAATGAGATATTATAGTATCTATTCTTTAACGAGATAGTATAGTATCTATTCTTTAATAGGATATTATAGTATCTATTCTTTAATAGGATAGTATAGTATCTATTCTTTAATGAGATAGTATAGTATCTATTCTTTAACGATACTATAATATCCTATTAAAGAATAGATACTATACTATCTCGTTAAAGAATAGATACTATACTATCTCATTAAAGAATAGATACTATAATATCCTATTAAAGAATAGATACTATACTATCTCGTTAAAGAATAGATACTATACTATCTCATTAAAGAATAGATACTATACTATCTCGTTAAAGAATAGATACTATACTATCTCATTAAAGAATAGATACTATACTATCTCATTAAAGAATAGATACTATACTATCTCATTAAAGAATAGATACTATACTATCTCGTTAAAGAATAGATACTATACTATCTCATTAAAGAATAGATACTATACTATCTCGTTCAAGAATTGATACTATAATATCCTATTAAAGAATAGATACTATACTATCTCGTTAAAGAATAGATACTATACTATCTCATTAAAGAATATATACTATACTATCTCATTAAATAATAGATACTATACTATCTCGTTAAAGAATAGATACTATACTATCTCATTAAAGAATAGATACTATACTATCTCGTTAAAGAATAGATACTATACTATCTCATTAAAGAATATATACTATACTATCTCATTAAAGAATAGATACTATACTATCTCGTTAAAGATTAGATACTATAATATCCTATTAAAGAATAGATACTATACTATCTCGTTAAAGAATAGATACTATACTATCTCATTAAAGAATAGATACTATACTATCTCATTAAAGAATAGATACTATACTATCTCGTTAAAGAATAGATACTATAATATCTCATTAAAGAATAGATACTATACTATCTCGTTAAAGAATATATACTATACTATCTCGTTAAAGAATATATACTATACTATCTCGTTAAAGAATAGATACTATAATATCTCATTAAAGAATAGATACTATAATATCATATTAAAGAATATATACTATACTACCCCATTAAAGAATAGATACTATACTACCCCATTAAAGAATAGATACTATACTATCTCGTTAAAGAATAGGTCCTGGATATGACCTTAAACTATATCCAGCGAAACCACCCTTTAATTACCACTTTGACCCGAAGTGGTAGTACCTGTTAGGGTCCCAACTATGTGTTAAATAGAAACCGACTTGAAAACAACAAATATATTCTATTAAAAGTTTTTTTCTTCAAAATCTTTGGATCTGCCATTAAATAACCCGAAAAGGGTTGATATGCCGTAAAACAAAAATAACCAAACCAAACCATTAAAGAATATATACTATACAATCTCATTAAAGAGGGGGGATATAATGACTTTGGGAATTATATTATGACAACAGAAGTGATATTTCACTACCCCCAAAAATATAAAGGAGAAGATAATCCCTGGGGAGAGTGGATGTCATAAGTACAAAACATATTTTATTATAAAGTAATACATGGATGGATGTTATCATAACATTAGCACAGTTAATATATTTATCCTAAAGCCGGAGATAATGCTTGGAATATCTCTCCCCGAAAAGAAAGAAATTATAGCTGGAAGAATAGTCTCACAACCCATCATAAAAGGAGTAAGTAATGCCTGGGAGTATACAATCATGACCACATAACAGATACTATTCCCCCAACTCCCTAAAGTAAAACAATTAACAATCTAATTTTTGAGTAGACAGACTTATGATAAAAGAACTTATACTATACTACCCCTAAAGGAGAAGATAATGCCTGGGAATATATAGTCTAATGACAGCTGAACGTATACTGTACTCCTTTATACTTAGAAGATTGAGCTTTTGGCAAAAGAACAGATAATAAATCTCATCCAAACAGAATATAATGCCGGGGAAAACGATAACATGGCGAATGAGCGTATGCTATAATGACCTCAAAGGAGGAGGTAACGCTTGAGAGGATTTTTTCACGTCTAATGAACATATACTACACTACATCTCAAGTAAAAGAAGAAATGTCTTGAGGAATGGTCACATGACAGAAAAACAGATACTACGCTATCAGCAACAAGGAGGTTGTAATGATTGGGAGGATAGTACCATGATGCACTAACATATACTACATTATCCTCTAAAGAAAATGGTTGCCTTTTCGGACAATTGTTTCAGAACAACAATGAGGAAATAATGCCTGGGAAAGTCATTCCATAGCAAAGAGTGCGATAATTACGAAATATATATTACACAACTTATTTCTATACAATTTCACGCTTCCTATACCAGGGGTCGGCAACCTTTTTGGAGAATGAGTGCCAAACAGCTATGTAGAGTCAGCTATGGCTACAGTGTTATGGAGGATAACCATGTTATTAAGTACGTAAATACATTTTCTGGTTGTTTTCTCTCAAAAGCTGTCATTTGACGAAACATCTCAAATACAACCCCTTTTCTTTCCTTGAAGCTCAAGATTCAGAGTGTTCATGTGAGTCGTGATGTCCATTAAAAAAAATGAGAATTATCTTGTTCTTGGCTCTCTAAAAATATGGAAAGCTCTTCTCTCAATGCATTTTTCCGCGGATAAGTAATCGAACATTTAAAAAAGTATGTAAAGTCGCCATATTCTGCTTCGATTTGTTTCAGAAATTCTTGAAACTGACTGATTTAGTCCTCTTGAGAATATAAAGTTTACTGTTTTTGCAACCACTTTCATGATGTCCTTAAAATTCAGTGATTTTGCACACCAAACTTCTTGATGAATAATGCAATAAAGTTTGATTATTATTTTATTAAGGCTTATATGGTTTTGGAGCAATGCAACAAATCCCTTTTTCTCTCCAAGCATTGATGGTGTTCCATTTGTGGTTACTCCAGAAAGCTTGATAAATCTAGATTCATTTCGGTAATCCATTTTATTATACTTTGCAAAATATCTGCTCCAGTTATAGTGTCTTTTTTAGAAATCAATTTCACAAATCTTCCCCAATATCAAATTTTGGTTTCATTGATAACAACAGAATAATACTCCAGATTGTTTAAAATATCATCCAAGTCACTTCTGACATTTGCTGCCAGCTCTTTAATACGCCTTGTTACTGTTCTTGCCGACAAAAAATAAATCCCCTTTTTTCTGGGACAAACATCTGCTTCCTTTAACAATAATTCTTTGAAGAATTTCCACCAGAAAAAAATTCTACAATTAGTTTTGTCCCCTCGTAACTAGCGCGGGTGTTTCGGTCACTTTTGTCAACTTTTCAAGTAAAAAAGGATAATTGTTTGTTAAATTATTACTAAATCGTGCAACTTTTTGTTCTCGTACTTTTCAGGTAAAACTGTTGTAATGATTATGACGAGTTTCATAATGCCGTTTAATATTTGAAACTTTCGTTACTGCAATGTTTTTTTGACAAATTAAACAAACACATGTTACAGAATTCTCAATGAAAAACAGTTATTTGTCCAGACATCGTTAAACGTTCGGCACTCCAAATCAACTTTTCTTGGGCTTATTTTGTACAGAACAAAAAAGATTTCTGGAAGAGAAAAAGAACAAAAAGTAATCTCTAGGTAAAAAACGGGTTACAAAATATGTAGACACGATGTATTCAGGCCCCCAATTGTCACTTTAGTTTGGTTTGCGTATATTTAGATTGTGTTCAGGGTAAGATCGCAGGCATGACCAAAATTCACTCACAGGCCGAATGTGGCCCATGGGTCGGGGGTTACCAACTACTGCCCTATATGTAATATAATTATTTGAAAGCATATAGTTACGGCTTCATTAAACAGATACCAAATCTCATTCTCTATAACACACACACACACACACACGCGCACACGCACGCACACACACACACACACACACACACACACACACATATATATATATATATATATATATATATATATATATATATATATATATAGTATTATATAAAAGTCAATTTGTGTGTCTGAGTTCTTTCTCCGTAGGTTCTGAAACGGCTGACACTATACTTTTCAGAAAAGGTAATTTTTATGTCTGGCAGTGTTCTTAGATATGTTTTGTACAGAAACTCACTCGATAACTATCGAAAATCGAAAAAATTTGATCTTTAAAATAGTTTTTCTCTCTTATGGATAAAAAAAGCATAATTTTTACGGTTTTTTTTTACGTTACGCAGGCAAAGGAAAATAATAAAATCTCAGCAAATAAGTTCTTCTTAAAAAAACATATATATAGCTCAGTTGTAGAGCTTTCGACTACAGATCGAATGGTCCCCTTGTTCAAGCTCTAGTGTACCTCACCATTTCATTTTTTTTCTTATTAATAAGTTCATTTTACGATAAAAGAGGATAAATCATTTAAAATCGCAGCAAATTTCTTCGTTAGCATATTTAAAACTAAACATTAACCAGAAGTTACTTAATTGTCCATCCTAAATATCAGATGACGTGATATTGTAAACAAACACGGACGGATATATATGTATTATTCCTTAATTGGAATTTTTTATTTTTGAGATGAGCATTGTATGTTAATTTTATTTTTTATTTCGGACTATTAGTTATAACACGGACGGAATTTGATGAACTGCATTATAATTATTATTTTATTATTTTATTTTTTTTAAATTTATTTTGCGAATAATTCCACCGGGTATATCATTCCTCGTAATATATAATATTCAATAAGGGATTAATTCTATAATAATACATACGTAATCCGCATAAAAAATATCATGTTTAAGTGTATTGTACGACCAGGCAATATATATATATATATATATATATATATATATATATATATATATATATATATATATATATATATATATAGCCAGTAGAGTTTAGTTTCCAAGAAGTACATCCAATGAAACAACATGTGTCTACCAAAGAGTGCTCAATGAGTGAACAGAGCAGGTATAATAAATTTATTTATACAAACATTAATGACTTATGTTGTATTCAGTACAATTGAACTACTGGTACGGCCTTGAAATTATATATAGTGTCGTAATAAATATTGTATCTTCAGCTACGATCGAGAACTTTATTGGATTTTTTCATCGCCTTCCGACACTGTATATATATACATACATACATATATATATATATATATATATATATATATATATATATATATATATATATATATAAACATGTGTGTGTATATATTAGATGCAATAAGACTTGGAATCTATAGAGCAGAATTTATTTTAAAGTGTTAGGAAATGCATAAATACTTATAAAAGAAAATAGTGCCCATTGTATATATATATATATATATATATATATATATATATATATATATATATATATATATATATATATATGTGATGGACTCTCCCGTCGATTTCGACGTATGAGGTTCGGACAACCCATATTTCTAAAACTCATTTATGCTTTTGTCTCTGATGACTTTTTAGCCCAGCAAGTGATTGTATGTATATATATTGTATATTGTATGGTCGGGTCACCGGCGACTAAACCGGTTCCCTCACCAGACTTGTTTGGTGAGGAGGGCGGCTAGTCTCCCTGAAGGATTAAAAACAAGACCTTCCAAAGGGCGAATGAACTTTTTTTCTGGGTCAACGGCCAACTAGCACCGTGTATATTTGTGTGTGTGTATATGTGTATTGGGGTGGAGAGGGCCCCCGTAAGCCGTGGTGAAGGCAACCTTTCTAGGAGAAGCAAATCTCTGATTTAAAAAACCATAAAGCGGAAGACCAGTACCCGCATTAAGCTGGTCTGCAGTTTAATTTGTTGCTGGCTATCTTGCTCTTGCTTGTTGCTGGATCTCAACATTTTGAACCGAGAGAGAGACTTAGCTGTCGTACAAAGCTAAGACTCTGTAACATCATCTTTGTATAGATACTCCCTTAGGTATTTGGGCTCATGGATTTTAAATGTCTGAGGGAGTGGCACTCGTCTGACAAGATGTTGCAATCATCATATATATATGAGGTTAAAGATATTCAAGAGTGATAACTAATGAATTAAGGAGGTTATTAAGAGTGCTCAATTAAAGAAGTGCGCGGTATATTTTTATTAATATAAACAAAATTACATAGTCGCAACACTGGACGGTTAAAATCAGAAGTTCTCGTCAGGCGACTTAATTAATAGTTGCTTTCCACAAAAGAAACCAGTCATCAAAAGAAAAAAAATGATGTCTTCCATAAGTATCGATAGTAATAGTTTCTTTTTTTTATTTGAGGACTAGTTTTTTCTGTGGAAAGCAACCATTTATTAAGTCGCGTGACGAGGTTTTCTGGTTTTAACCTACTATTTGTCAGAAACATAAGCTTTGCATGCACTCCGGGAAAGAAGACAAACTCAGGGTTTCTAGTTACGAAAAGTTAATTTCACAAAAGTTACAGATTTTTACATATGTACATCGTCAGTTCACCAAACATTTTAAGTCTCACAAAAATCTTAATCTTCGTTAACTGGATGGTGATCAGGATAGAGGGGGGTCTCGGCCGTTCTGGGAGCGGTTTTTCTTTCTCGGAAATTTGCTACAATCTGCCCAAAACAACCTGGGCGTTTGCTTAAATATTAAGGTAACAGGGTTGAGTTGGGTAATCTGCCAGACCAACCAAAATTCAACACGTCAAAAGGGAAATCCCCAGCTATTTTCTGTGTGTGCAATTCAGCAACTCGCCCATAGTTTGAAAATCTGGGGCCAGAAGTGAAATCTTTTCACGCGACCCTAAGGGGTCAAATCGTACCATTAAGAAAACTATCGCCTGAACAGGTGGTCTCCAGGCCAACAAGCACAAATCTCGTCTCGACATTCTTCTGACGTTTCCTGTTATTTTTTAAACAATAAAATTTATGTCTGTTTTCTTTTTAAGTACAATGCTGATCCCTAACCCTAACCCGACGGTCACCCGCCGCTTTCTGGGATTCAATTAACGTTCAACAGACAATCTCAGCATATTTACCCGGCCTCCCTCAGGGTTTAAGGGGGGGGGGTTCTCAACCACTCGAATGGGAAGCAACATCGCTCGCTCAAAACGGTGAAGTCACAGCATGCCTAGTGTTGCATCCATGTAAATTTATATATATATATATATATATATATATATATATATATATATATATATATATATATATATATAAATATGTACTAGCAGGATTGTACGACGTTGCCCAACATTGAATAATGATCAACAAATGTTACACACTATATTTTTATTGCCATCGAAGTCGGTAAAATCGATTATTTTTCAATCAAATCGATTCATTATCTTCTCTAGCATCGTTGCATCGGAAGAAGGGTTTGTCTACATTGCACTGTAGATAACCTACTGCTGATTTTATAAAATTATTTTCATATATAATGGTCTGAATGCCAAAAGTCAAGTATCATGCATCAATTGTGCTCTAAACAGAAGCATTCATTTCGAACGCGGCCCTCTCATATTAAAGACCACACTGTCGATTTTATATGTCTGGCCTTACTGGTTGTGCGGTGATAATTACTTGGATTAAAGTTTTAAATGAAAAAATCAAGTACCATGGTGCAATTGTGCTTCAAACAGAAACATTCGATTTGAACGCGCACCTGTCAAATCAAAGAAGCGACTGTTGATTTTATATGTCGGGCCTTTAAGCTTGTGTGGTGATAAGACTTCTTACATGCACTTGTGATGTTAGGCTATATAAGGTGTTAATCGCCTGGTCTTATTTTCATCAGATAATTTTTCGATTATTGATCATCGATACTTATCAAAGACATTCCGATACAAAACCTATCCATGAACACTGCCAGGCATAATAAGTACTCCATTTAAAATTTTATAAAAATAGACCCAGCCTTTTTTGTGTCCATAAGGAACTCCCCCTCCCCACACACACAAAGTTCCTTTTATATAATAGTAGATATACACTATTATCGTTTCATCTATTTATAGAGAAAGTTACGGTTACCTCAATTGGTATATCGATTGATTAAAAAATACATAAAGAATCGATTTTGTCTTTCATTGCATTCTTCATTGCTTCACGTTTTCTAATCTCGTAAGTGCTCGAGACGATTCACTCAGCTTTGCAACATCTCGTTCGGAACAGAAATTTTTTGAACAGCATTAATCCACATAACTATTACTGTGATTAACCTTTTTAATCCGTCCATTATCGGGTCATTAACTTTATTCCGCAACAATTTCGACCCACCCCACCCCACCCCAAAATGCTTGGGCGTTAAGTTAAGTTAAATATGCGAACCATTCAATCAGCCCGAAGCAAGATGAAGATGAGCATGATCGTGGATGGAAGATAATTTCACGAAGTTGTGCTAACTACTCAGTGCGCAACATGTTTCTCTACTTGTTAATCATCATCATCATCATCATCATCATCATCATCATCGTCGTCGTCGTCGTCGTCGTCGTCGTCGTCGTCGTCGTCATCTATCCCGTGGAAATGATAACCGTTGCGGCGGCGAAGATAACTATACTTCAATAAGTTTCCAGATTTTTTTTTGTACAGCCATTTAAAATTATTGTAGATTCTTGAAAATTCAGTATGTTATTGCTATACGTCTTTTGAGATAACCAAGTAGTTTTTGTTTTACAGCGAAAAAAAACCTCCAATTTGTTATGATACCGAGCAAAAGGTTCGATATTTAGGAAGAAAAGCTGGTATTAAAGATGGGGAGGGAGTGTCGGCGCTTTAACTGGTGTTGTCTTGCCGTGACGTTTCTAAACTCCAAACGACAATTAAGAAAAAATCCAAGATGTCTACCTTCAACGCGCTCTCATAAAAACGTGTAAAAAAAAACCAAACTATTCGATGAAATTAAGTGAAATTTTTTTCGGAGATCTTCAGTTCAATATAGATACGTACAATATAACCTTTTTTCGATATTTTCATTTTTTAATGTCTTGATTAAACTGTACAAGTACCAACATAACTTTCAATGCTAACGAAGATTGTAACTTCAGATTCTTGGGTCCTTGTTTTGAATCTCACTAGGTTTGGGGTGCATCATATGACGACAAAACACGTGTTTGTTGGTATCATATTTTAAAAAATATATATTTTGTGCTCCTTTTAGTGACATCACATTGTTGAAAGGAAATTTATTCTTAATTAGCATTTAGGTAAAGTGCTTTTTATTCAAACAAAATAAATATATAGTGGAGTTGAAAGTTGATTTTTTATTTACTTTCGGCAATCTCGAACTTCTCACTTTCTTTGAACCTCACATTCCATGAGCGATGTTTCTGACAAAGGGAAAAAATTGCTGTTTTCTAGGTCATGATTTGTCTATTTGACACTAATTTAACACTTATTTAACACTATTTCAGATTTATTTAACACTATTTAACACTTATTTAACACTATTTATCACAATTTAACACTTATTTAACACTGTTAACCACTATTTAACACTTGTTTAACATTTATTTAACACTATTAAACATTTATTTAACACTATTTAACACTTTTTAAATACTATTTAACACTTAATAACTCTTATTTAACACTTATTTAACACTATTTAACACTTATTTAACACTATTTAACACTTTTTACACTATTTAACACATATTAACACTATTTAACACTTATTTAACACTTGTTTAACACTTATTTAACACTTTATAACACTTATTTAACACAATTTAACACCTATTTAACACTTATGTAACACTATTAACATTATTTAACGCTTATCTAACACTATTTAATCACTATTTAACACTATTAAACACGTATTTAAGACTATTTTACACTTATTTAACACTTTACACCATTTACCACTTATTTAATACTTAAGTATCACGTATTTAACATTATTTAATACTTATTTTACCCTTATTTAACACTTATTTAACACTATTTAACACTATTTAACACGTATTTAACACTGCTTAACACTTATTTAACTCTTTTTTAACACTATTTAACACTATTTAACACTTATCTAACACTTATTTAACACTTATCATTGGCTATTTTTGGTTCATTGGGTAGCATTTTTTAAAAAAAGCTTTTTACATCAAGTGGCTTCATGCCTTCTACTTAATTTTTTCTATGGTCATTGTTACGGCACATCAACAGTCTAGAGTCTATAAAACTGTTCTTTACAAGAGAATGGCACCTGCATTATTTGAACCGAATGTGGTGTTCATGTGGCGTTTATTGCTCCTCAGCCCTGGACAGAGAATAGACACGGGCGACTCATGGCACGAACAGGCGAACGAAATAAAAGATACATTCAATTTTATTGCAATAAACGACACATGAACACCACATTCGGTTCAAATAATGCAGGTGCCATTCTCTTGTAAAGAACAGTTTTATAGACTCTAGACTGTTGATGTGCCGTCGTAAAACAGTTGACACACCGATAAAAATACGATGGCCCCCCTCACGTATCAATTTTTCAATTTTGACCCTCTAGCAAGCTTTTTTACCGGATGAAAACCGATTAAAAATTTTTCCACATGTCTGAATACCTTATATACTAAATTTCAAGCCTGTAGATAAAGAATTCGTTGAGTTCTCTTCTAACACGCACACATTCGTTGAGTTGTCTTCTAACACACACACACATTCTTACTTTTACAGATATACTAGCAGGCCGCCCGGCGTTGCCCGGTCGTAAAATAACAACTACTATATTTTAATCAATGCAGAATTCTTATTTACTATAAACAGAAATATCGTACGTATTAAACTTGACATTAAATTTCTTTAAGAAAATGAAGTAAAAAAAAACGAAAGAAAATGAGACATGAGCATGCGAATATTATGTTTTTTCTAAACAGTTCAATTCTTGTAATTAAAAATATACTCGAGCTGAGATCGAAACAAAACCTAAAGACAGTGAATCAAGTACGATAGCCATTAAACCAGCTTGACACGATAACTTGAAACTGTTTAAAACCTCTACTTATTCTTAACAAAAGTAATCTGTCATAAGAACTATTCACGCATGCGCATTCATGAAACAGTTAGCAAATAGATAAAAATCCGATGACATTCACGTATCAATTTTTGAAATTTGGCCGCTTAGCAGCCCTTTTTTTCGTAAAAATTTTCCGCACGCCTGAATACCCTAAATACCAAATTTCAAGTATGTAGATCAAAATTCGTTGAGTATATAGGTTGAGAAGTGTCCACACACGCATTCTCACTTTTATAGATTAACTTTCTTTTATTGCATATTTTATTCTTTTTTTGTTTATCGCTTTTGTGTTTTCTTCTTCTCTTTCTTCTTCTTCTTCTCTTTCCCATTCTTCTTCTTCTTCTTCTTCTTCTCTTTCTCCTTCTTCTTCACTTTTTCTCTGTTGCTTTTTCAACTTCTCAAAAACGACACTGATCGCTGCTTGTCCGAAATAAATCCCAACTCGTGCGTGTGTTTCAACGCAAAGAGAGACAAGAATATCGACCGCAAATCATCATCATAGTCATCATCTCCATTATTTTTGACGTCACACTTCACGGAAGCAAGCATCATCATCACCATCGTCATCGTCATCATCATCATCATCATCATCATCGTGATTATTCACATCTCTTTATTTATATCGATTGGTGTTTATTATCGATTCTGATAATCAAAAACATTCTTCGAATCTGTCGGAACGCCAACATTTATTAATCATCGTAATTCACATGAGTACAATGTCAGTCAAGTGTAATTTAGTCTAGTTATCGTCACAATAGCAACTTGTCTTCAATTTCTTGCATACAATGAATCGTTTACAAGAAACATTATGTTTCGCTTTTCTTTACCTTTGGATTCGGAGCAATCCATTATGAACAATTAACATTTAAAGTAAAGGTGTCTCCTCGACTAAATGTATTGCGGGGACTACTAAAGGTAAAATGATGCCTGCCCGTATCTCACCTTATTGATGGCCTTGTGCCTAAATTGTTAAATTGTATTTTTAACTTAAATAATGCGAAGTGTGGAATCTGTTTTGTATAACATTTTTATCTATTTTGTTCTCGGTCAGTCAAGAAAAACTCTTTCTAGATTGTCTCAATCAAGATTGTTCCGTTTTAGAGTGCTAGATTTTGTCAATATTATAAATACACTTTGTGTTTAATTTTACCCTCGTAGGGAGGCAAGTAAATAAGGACTAGCTAGGTTATAGATTACTAATCAAAATGACCCTTTTCGTGGAGCAATATTGGACCCACATTAAATGGAAACTTTTTGGGTAATTTTGCCCTCGTGGGGAGGTAAATAAGTAAGTAATAGCTAGGTTATAGATGACTAGTTAAAATTACCCTTTTCGTGGAGCAAGATTGAACTTACAGTAAACATTGTGTTTAAATTTGCCCTCGTGGGGAGGTAAATAAAAGAGACATTAAATAATCATAAAAGGTTGATAGGCCGTAAAACTGGAAAAAATCGGTGACGATAAGTTTTTTTTTTATTTATTTTAGTTTTAAAAAGACAATAAGTATTGTAGTTTTTAAAAAGATGAATATCATTCGACAGACTTTCACCTGAAGTTTAGACAGTGTATTGAATTCCTGTGGAGATTTATTGTCGTTCAAATTGGAGATAACAAAAAAGTGATTTGCAACGGAAATCTAGGCAAACTTGCTGTCACTCAAATTCTTGGGAACACCACCTGTTGTAATAAAAGGGCAATCAATCAATACTCTCTCTCTCCTTCACCCCAAATAAAAATAAAAATTAAAAAAAATTGTCGCAGCACGAGTGACATCGCACCAAATATTCTAAGGGTCAAGGAGGAAGGAAAGACCGAGAAGAGAAAGAACTAACCAGACCTCTACTGGATGAGTGAGAAGAGGATTGGGACCTTCGGGAGGCTTATTGCAACTCAAATTCCAATGATGGCAAATGGTCGATACCAACGAGAAATAAATAGTAAACGGTTGTTGCGATAATGCAAATTAATTTGCACATGGTATCGAAAGAGGTGGAGGTTATTAGAAATCTGGGAATTGTTGTCACTCAGACTCCAGATAACACCACAAGTTGTTCTCAAATAGATATCTTTGATGATAGCTTGTGTGACTACTTCTAATGAGTCAATAATAATAATAATAATAATAATAATAATAATAATAATAATAATAATAATAATAATGATGATGATGATGATAATAATAAGAATAATAAATGACTATAAATGGATTAATCAGATTGACAAGAAATTTTCTTTTTCAATTTTGCAAAGGCTTGTCTGTCAGGAACGGCGATAGTGTTAATACAGCTTGAATCCATAAGGTGAGACTACTATGCATCAACAGCAGCAGTAGCGGCAGCAGCAGCAGCAGCAGCAGCAACAACAACAACAACAACAACAACAACAAGAGCAATAATACTAATACTAATACTACTACTAATAATAATACACGAAAGGCTAGCCCAAAACCTGAGAAGATGTATACAGGAAGCAAGCGTGCCAGACTGGATGACAAAAGGTAGAACCCCACTGTTACAGAAGGATACGGAGAAAGGAACCGTCCCTAGCAACTATGGGCCAATCACATGCTTACCAATTATGTGGAAGATACTGACAGCACTACTGAGGGAACAAATCTACCACTCCCTGAATGACCGTGGACTCATCTCCGAGGAGCAGAAAGGATGCCAAAAAGGAAAAAGAGGAACACATGACCTGTTATATATAGATCAAAAGATCCTAAAGGAGGTAAAAAGGATGAGAAAGAATTTAGCCATAGCATGGATCGACTAAAAAAAAGCGTACGACAGGATTCCCAAAGCATGGGTAATAGAATGCCTTAAAATGTATAAAATACCAAGCGGGATAACTAACGTAATTGAAAATGCAATGAAAACATGGAGACTGGAATTGGCAGCCGATGGACAACACATAACAGAAACTAACATACCAAGAGGAATCTTTCAAGGAGACTCACTATCACCACTACTGTTCATCATAGCCATGATGCCCTTGAACAGTATTCTGAGAAAGTGCCAAGCAGGATACAAGTTCTCCAATACAGAGGAAAAAATGAACCACCTGATGTACATGGACGATCTGAAACTTTTTGCAAGAACCGAAAAGGAGCTAGAGACACTAATCAACACTACCAGAATCTTCAGCCAAGATATCCAAATGGAATTTGGAATGGAGAAGTGCGCACAACTAGTTATAAGAAAGGGAAAACTGGAAACGACAGAAGGCATGGAACTACCCAACCAAACAGAAATGAGGGCACTAGGGAAACAAGACGACTATAAATACTTGGGAATTCTGGAAGCGGACACCATCAGAGCAACAGAAATGAAAGAGAAAATTAGAAAGGAATACCTCAGGAGAACAAGAAAACTCCTGGAAACGAAATTATATAGTAGAAACCTAATAAAAGGTATAAATACATGGGCAGTATCACTAGTAAGATACTTTGGGCCTTTATAGGATGGACAAAAGAAGAACTGAGGCAACTCGACCAGAAAACCAGGAAACTCATGACCATGAATAATGCACTACACCCAAAGGACGATACTGACAGACTACATGAAAAGAAAGACGGCGGGAGAGGACTAATCTGTATAGAAGACTGTGTGAAGGACACGAAGAAAGTACTAGAAAAATACATAATGCAAAACACCGAAAGGATAATTATGGCAGCGAGAGACACCAAAAAAAACAAAAAAAGCAAAAAAAAAAAAACAACAAAGCAGAAAACAGAGAGACAACCGACAAAACGAGAAAAGAGAAATGAGAAAAGAAACAACTCCACGGAAGATTCATAAGAATGGCAAAAGATGAGAATAAAGAAAACAGCTGGACATGGATGCGAAAAAGATAAATAAACCGTGAAACTGAATCTCTAATAACTGCGGCACAAGATAACTCGATAAGAACCAACCATATCAAAGCAAGGATCGATAAAACACAAGAAAACAGCAAATGCAGACTCTGTGGACAGAGAGACGAAACGATAAACCATATAGTAAGTGAATGCAGCAAACTGGCCCAGAAGGAATACATAAACAGGCATGACCAAGTGGGGAGGACGATGCACTGGGAATTATGCAAACGACTGCATTTGGAGCGTACAGACAAATGGTACAAGCATAAACCCGCAACAGCACTCGAAAACGAGAACCACAAAATCCTATGGGACATGGACATACAGACGGACAAACCCATCCAGGCAAGAAGACCAGATGTCGTAATAATTAACAAGAAACAAAAATCCTATCAAATCGTAGACTTTTCTGTCTCAGCTAACCACAGGGTGAGTATGAAAGAAAAGGAGAAACGAAGCAAATACACAGAGCGAGCCAGAGAGTTAAAAGGGATTTGGATGATGAAGAAAATCAAAATAGTACCGGTAATAGTAGGAGCACTAGGAACAATTCCGAAAAACTTCGAAAAAAGAATGGCAGAAATTGGAATCAGAGGAATAACTGCAAAAATACAATGACTAACGATAATGAAAACGGCTGAAATATTAAGGAAAACTCTAGAATGTGGCGAATAACACAAGACAATATAACGAAGAAGCGTTACAGGGAATGAAGAACGCCGAAGCTGCATATCAACAAGATCTACACCACCACCATGCATCCCCCCATTGTCTCATCACCGTTGCCCCCCCCCGAATAGAAAAGTGATACCAAAGAGCCGAGAAGGGTCAAGGAGGATGGAAAGACCGAGAAGAGAGCGCTGACCAGACTTCCGCTGAACAAGCGCGAAGAGAACTGGGACCGTGAGGAGGCTTAGTGCCACTCAAATTCCAGTATAAACCTATGGCCACTGACAGCGAGAAATCAATGGTATGAGGCTGTTGCGATGACGCAGATTTATCTGCAAGTGTTATCGAAGGAGGGGGAGAGAGCTGGATGTCTGGGGAGACTTGTTGTCACTCAGCTTCCAGAGAACACCACAGGTCTCCAAACCGATCGTTTGTTGACTTGTGTGAAAGCTCCATGTGAGCCAATAATAATAATAATAATAATAATAATAATAATAATAATAATAATAATAATAATGTACTAAAGGATCCTGAAGGGGATAAAAAGTAGAAAAAGAATTTAGCCATGGCATGGATCGACTACAAGAAAGCGCATCATAGGATCCCGCTGGGATCATAGGATAATATAATGCCTGTAAATAAACAAAATACCAGATAAGATAATCTATTTGATAGAAAATACAATGAGAACAGTGAGACTTTAACTTACAGTTGATGAGCAATAATTTAATACATAACTGAGATTAAAATTCAAAGAGGGATCTTCCAAGATGATTCCTTATCACCACCACTGTTCATAATTACCATGATTCCCCTTAAAAATACCAAGTCGGATAGAAGTTCACTAATGCAAATGAAAGACTGGACCACTTAATGTACAGGGATGACCTGAAAATGTTAGCAAAAACAAAAACAGAACTAGAGACACTAATAAACACAATAAGAATCTTCAGCTACGATATCCAAATGGAATTCGGTATAAAAAAGTGCTGATCATGAGGAGGGGAAAACTGGAAGCAATAATCAAACAGAGATGAGAACACTAGGTGAACATGATAACTAAAGATACTAGGGAGCTCTGGAAGCAGACACCCTCAAAGCAACAGAAATTAAAGATAGCATTGGAAAAGAATACATCAGAAGAACAAGGAAACTCCTCGAAATTAAACTATATAGGAGAAACCTACTGAGCAGTGTCACTAGTAAGGTACTCAGAACCGTTTATAAGTTGTACCAAAGAAGAACTGAGAAATCTCGCCCAGAAGACTACTAAACTCATGACTATGTACAATGTGCTACGCTCAAATGATGATACTGACCGACTCTATGTGAAAAGGCAAGATGGAGGAAGGGCGCTAGTTTGTAAAGAAGACCGTGTAAATAACACCAATAAAGAATTAGAAAATTATATAATACAGAACATCAAAAGATTAATTACCACAGAAAGAAACAAGAAGACAAGAAATGAGACTAGGAAAGAAAAATGGGAAGAGAAACAACTACAGGAACGATTCATAAGGTTTACAAAAGATGAGACTAACGAAAACACTTGAAAATGGCAGCAAAATGTAAACCTAACCAGGGAAACTGAATCACTAATAACAGCAACACAACATAACGCTATTAGAATCAGCAAATAACAAAACACAAGAAAACAGTAAATGCAGACTCTGCGGACAAAGAGACGAAACAATATGCCACATAAGTGAATGCAGCAAACTAGCCCCCCTCCAATATAACAATATACACCATCAAGTGCGAAAGCCAGTACATTAGCAATTATGCAGACAATTGCATCTTGAACATTCACACAAAGGTATCAACACAAACCGGTACAATACTGGAAAATGAAAGCCAGAAGATCCTATAGTACATACACCTATCCAAGCAAGAAAACCGGATGTTATAATCGTTAACACAGAAGTCGATTTTTCGTTCCAGTAGTCACAGAGTGAAACTCAAGGGGGTTGAGAACCAGAACAAATACACGCAACTGTCCAGAGAGCTCAAGGGATATGGAAAAAGACAAAAAGTCAAGATAAAACCACTAATAGTAGAAGCACTAGGAACAATACCGAATACCTTTGAAAAAGAATAGGAGAGATTGGAATCAAACGGATGACTGAAAAGATACAAGGATAACAATAATGAAAACTGCAGAAATATTAAGGAAAACCCTTGAATGCGGAGACTAACACCACACATGGACTACAGACACAAACTGGACACACAAAAACGGCTACAAATGTAAAACACAAAGGAATATCACATGAAAACTGATATAATTGCAAGGTACCCCCATGCGCCCCTGCGTTCCGACTACTCCCTCCCCCTCTTTTTTCATTAAAAAAAAAAAGAAAATGACTGTAGTATCAGAACAGATACCCCACTATGCTCTTAGCTAATCTAAAATGAGTACATTTTTACCTGGTTTCCACCTGAATATTTTCCTTTAAAAAGACAACTAGAAGTAAGCGGAAAATGAATATCACATTTAAATTTTTCGCAGATAAGTAGTTTTCTGGCTGTTAAGCAATGCCATTTCTTATATCGTTACTGGTCGTCAGCTTGATACGCGCGAGCACGCGCTTTTGCGCGTAAACGCAACCTCGAGAAACAGGCATTGCTTAATATCCTGACAGTTACATATTTGCGGAAAATTTTAAAGCGATATTCGTTTTCAGCACACCCGAAAACCGAAATAAATTGTCCGTTTTACAGGAAAATATTTAGGGGGAAAATATTTAGGGGGAAAATATTTAGGGGGGAAATATTTAGGGGGAAACGAGATTTTTAAAAAATTACCCTACAATGAATTGATTTGCGGCAAAAACGGACAAACGAAACGAATCCACGAATCTTTTAAAATTGATAATCTGTTCCGGCATAAAATAACAAATATCGTATCACATCGTGATTTGACGAATAATTAATATAAAAAAAAAAATTAAAAAAAAAATATTCCGCTGTCCTTTCTGTTCCCAACGGTTGATTTGCCGTAAAACGGTCAAACGAGACCATACAAAATCATGAGTTGCGTTACTAATTATAAATAGAGTCCTGTAGTTATTCCTTGGATAATTAAAAATAAAATAATAATAAAAAAAAAAACGAACCAAGCGGTGATTGTTTTCGGCAGCGCCAAGCAGAGGCGCCGCTGTCATACACGTGACCCTTACACGTAGACGCTTACAGTTTGCATCAACAGCAAAAAGACGTCGGGCGGAAAATGAAGAAATTCCACAAAGCTAACAACGAGATGAAATCAAACAAAACAAAACAGCGAAGACGGGACAACATGTCGTTTCTTTCGAACTGACATAGATTATTTGTACGGATGCAGAGAATGTTTTCTTTTTAATAAGAATAGTGGAATTCCCATAATTTGATATTCTCCTCTTTCTCCCAAAAGAAATTGTGCTGCAACTGAAATTATCAAAAACATTACGAACTAACCTGACCTCTAAATAACACACACGCATAACCCGACTGGCACTAGTCTGGGAACGTACTACATCATTTTTTCATGAAGGAACACTGAAGGATTGAAAGAGCACCATTTTGGACCAATACCAAAAGTGTGATAAATGCTAAAAACTTTTAAAATTTTATTATCACTGAAATTCCACAGAACAGTCGTTGAAATATTTACAAGCGGAACGATAAATTTGTCGCCCTAAAGAAAACAACACTACAGCTCTATTGTAAAACTTTTATTGAAAAAAAAATCAATTCAGGTAACTTGATTACGTAGTAGAGCCGAAATCTATTCAATGTAACTGCCTTCAGCCTCAATCACCGCCTCGATACATATGCAGATATTAGAGCTCGCCTTTTCCACTCGGCGAATACTCGGTGAATACTCGGCGGATGGCGGCGACCAAGCTGGCTTTGGTGCTGTGAGAGGTCATGTTGGTGATGTTCTCGACGTATGACCAAACGATGTAGTCCACTGAGTTCAGGTCGGGAGGAGCAGGGGGGGGGGGGTCAGGAAGACAAGGGTACAAAGTCGTAGGCCTCCTTCTGAAGCCAAACCGGTGATTTTTGGACTTGTGGGCCGGCGCCAAGTCCTGCTGCCACACCCAGTGTCTGCCAGTGGCCACTCGATTGCACCAGGGGATCACCACACTCTTCAGCACATCCAGGTACGCTTTGGTGTTGACTTTTAAGCCGACTTCACAAATATGAGGTGGCATGATATGGTCCTCACTTGAAAACATACCAAAGACCATAACGGTGACCAAAACTTCATTGAGCTGTGCCCCCAAGCATTGAACCATCCGGATTTGCATTTTGAGGGTGCTGGCAATGGCCCTGTCGTCATAACTTAGATCGGTAGAGAGTATGTGTTGTACAGCGGCGCATCTCTGATCTCGCTCGTTGAACATTCAGACATGATAGAAATCCCCTATCGCTCTTGATATTTGACAGTTGCACACACGTAGATCAGAAAAAGAGTTGGATCCCAGAATGAACCCCGGAGAGACTCCATTATTACAGTGAGCTTATTGTTTCAACACCTACTCTTATGAACCTATCAAAGAGAAATGATTTAATAATTGTAAATACATCTCCAGCTATACCGTAGCTGGAGATCTTGTGAAGTACCCTATAAAAGGCTTTGATATATTAAGAGCTATTGCCCTAGACAGAAAGCCTCCATCGAGAGATTCGTTAATCCTATGAGATATAACCCTTAGCACATCTTCTATAGATCTAGCAGAACGGAAGCCATATTTTATGTCACAAAGAAGGTTATTTTTGCTGAGGTGTTTGGCGACTTCTCTATTTAACACCGCTTCCAGCAACTTACTCATGATGGCTGTAATGAGAGGGAGATGATCGATCACCTGAACTTTTAAGTACGACACATACTGATGAGGTTTTCTATGATGTTTGGAAGACAACACTTAAGCATCTTTGCAAGTATGGGAGCTAATTCTGGTTGAAGCTTTTTCAGCACTATAATTGAAATGCCGTCAAGGCCAGTTGCTTTACTGAAATTAAGATTTTGCATGAGCTTGACAACATCACGCACAGATATATATATATATATATATACATATACATATATATATAAATATATATATATATATATATATATATATATATATATATATAGGGTGTCCGCAAAGTCTGGCTACATAATGTAGCCAGACTTTGTGGACACCCTGTATTATAGACATATAATGGATAAATCAATGAATGACAAAAGTTATATTCAAAAGTTCACGATGTTGATCATCTTACAATTTATTCTTTTAATTCATTTGACATTTACAATTCCTGGCAGTATGTGTTTCGTAGCACAAAATCAATCACTTTATTATTATAACAATTAGTTAATATATTTTGCCCTTAACACATCAGAACAAATAGCAACAATCAACCTAAATTCAAAATGACGCAATGTAAACATATTATAAGGTATTTACAACTTTTCTTCCAATTTTCGGATTTCAATCATGTCAAAACGCACTTTATTTCCTTTTGATGGATTGACTGTTGCTATTGCTTCTGATGAGTTAAGGGCAAAATAGATTCACTGATTGATATAATAATTACGTAATGGGTTTTGTGTTACGAAACAGGTCAACATAATTAGATGAATAAATTGTAAGATGGTCAACATAATTAGAGGAATAAATTGTAAGATGGTCAACATAATTAGAGGAATAAATTGTAAGATGGTCAACATAATTAGAGGAATAAATTGTAAGATGGTCAGCATAATTAGAGGAATAAATTGTAAGATGGTCAACATAATTAGAGGAATAAATTGTAAGATGGTCAACATAATGAACATCCGATTATACACTTTCGTCATTTATTTATTATATTGCTCTGTAATTACATTGAGCTTCTTAAATGAGGATTAGCATATTTTAAAAGAAAATTGAGTATATTTCTACACACATAATGTAGCCAGACTTTGTGGACACTCTGTATATATGATATATATATATATATATATGTATATATATATATATATATATATGTGTGTGTGTGTGTGTGTGATATATATATATATGATATATATATATATATGATATATATATATATATATATATATATATATATATATATATATATATATATATATATATACAGATATCTGTATGCCGCATAGCGTGTTTTCAGACACAGGAGGAAATAAGTTGGGGTAAGTGGCTTTGATTGCATAGGGTAGAATTAGCTGTACAGTTCTTGGTAAAGAGTTTGGCTTTGTCCGATGTTGACGAAATTACCTCAGATCCATTGATGATGGTTGAAATAGAGTACACGCTTCTGTTCAGGACCCTGTTTGCTATTTGACAAAACTGGTGGGAACCAAGCCGCTGCTCAGGTACTTTGGACTTGACAGACTGATCATGTAATTCTCTCGCGTCTTTTATTATTTTTGCAGTGGTTGCTGGCAGTCTTGAAATCGGCTTTTGTTTACATGAAGTATAACTAATTTGCATGTTGCTTTGAAAAACGAGCGTTAATCAATATATTTTGTATAGTTTTTCATCAGATGATTAGTTTCATTTAATCATTACACTTAATTCTATTTATACATAGTTTCTACATTCTGCATAATTACAAAGAATTTTCCTTTGCAGTAACTCTGCCAATTTTCAGTCTACAGACTGCACGTCTGTGGAACTCTGTTGCGTCTGCCTACTTCCCACCTGACTACGTCTTGGATGTCTTCAAGTCCAACGTTAACAAATTCCTAATGAACCGCCCCCTTAAGTAAACACTTCATCAAATCTCCACACTAACGTACTGTACTTGCAATAACCCTTATGCCTGAGTGGCTTCCGGGTCTTGATAAGTGGTGACCACCTTGTAAAAAAAAAAAAATTGATATACAGGGTACTGAGATTTGGGAAAATCTAGGTGATCGGTTTTCGCCCAGAAATTTAGCTGTTAAGGAGTCAAAAATCAACCATTTGACCTTTGAGAACTCTACCAAACTCCTCCGACAATTTGGGGTCTAAACACTTGAAATTTTAGATATAGGTTTTTTGGACATGGCTCTAACTTAATAACTCAATTTGAGCCCGAAACTATAAATTTTAAGGGGTTATAATAGGGGTCAAAGTTTGAAAAATTGACCTTTTTTTTTTCTGCTCAGCATACACCTCAAAACACCCGGGCAACGCCGGGCACCCATGCTAGTAAAAGATAAAATAAAAAGTATTTGCATCTTCTCGTCCAATTTTCGGATTTTGTAGTCATACCCAAATACATTTTATTTTCTTTGAATGCATTGATAGTTGCTATTTTTTCTGAGGAGTTAAGGGCAGAATATATTCGTTGATTGATATAATAACTAAGTGAACGATTTTGTGCTACAAAGCAGTTACTCTCAAGAATTGTAGAATGTCAGCGTAATTAAAGGAATAAATTGTAAGATGGTCAATATCTTGAAATTTGTAATATAGATTTTTGTCATTTGTTTGTTATATGCTCTGTAATTACATTGGGTTTCACAAATTAAGGATAGGTATAAATAAAAGGTGAAATATAATAAAAAGCATATTTCCACACACAAATATATATATATATATATATATATATATATATATATATATATATAATAAGTTATAAAATATATATGGCGATTAAGCTACACTGAATATTCATCCACTCTAGGACTCTTCAGGCTTATGCTTAAGCGCATAAGCCTGAAGAGTCCTAGAGTGGATGAAACGTGGAATATTCAGTGTAGCTTAATCGCCAATTATATTTTATAACTTACTAACTAGCTCTACGTACTGGGCACTTTTAAAGTAAATACTTAAAGTTTACACATAAATTCATACTCTCGTATATTAATTTTATATGAGTAAATGAAGTAGTTATACACACACACACACACACACAAACACACACACACACACACACACACACATATATATATATATATATATATATATATATATATATATATATATATGATTACTTTATTTAATCATATAAATTAATATACGAAAATATAATTTTATGCGTAAATTTTTCAGTAATTACTTTTTTTTTTTTATTACATTTTCACCCCAAACAAGGCACATTGCCACTTTGGTGTAGGGGCTACTATCAGGGGAAACATCTACTGGGGTACTATGTAGGGATTAGGGCAGCGAGATGTTGGTTCACGTTGCACTTGAACTTATGCATGTCAGTACAGTTGGGGAAGCAGTGACCTGGAATGGAATTCCAAAGTCTAGCAGTTCTGGGGAAGAAACTACTGGAGTAGAAAGATCTTTTACATCTAGGGATCTCTACAGTGTGGGGGTGGGATTTTGCAGCTTGTCGGGTCTGTCGAGGGTGTTCACGTCGTGGGGGCACAAGTGCTTGCAGTTCTTCAGAGCATTCACCATTATAATACTTGTAGAACAGGCAGAGGGATGCAACGTTTCGACGATGGGACAGAGGCTGAAGCTTAGATGCCAGTTTAGGGCCTATCAGATTTGCGACTCTCTTTTGAACCCTGTCAAGGAGCGAGAGACTAGTAGCCGATGCACCAGCCCAAATATGACAGCAATACTCCATACATGGGCGTATAGTGGCCTTATAGAGGTACAGGATACTTTCGGGTGTTAGAAGTTTTCTAGCACGGTAGAGAGAGCCCACCTTCCTTGCAGCGGCCCTGGCGATGCCCTCGATGTAATTGTTCCAACTCATGTTTCCTGTGAATGTTAGGCCAAGGAGCTTGAGAGACGTACTCTCAGATAAAGAGTCGTTGGCCATTGTTATAGGTGGTAGAGAAGGTTTCTTATTGAATGAAACCAGTTTTGTCTTGGTGGCATTGAACGTTACCATCCATTTTTGTCCCCATTCCACTACTGATTGGAGGTCTTCCTCTAGTGTTTCTGCCATTACTTTAGATATATGTTCATTTGTTTTCCTGTCGTGCCTGCTATAGAGTGTGGTGTCATCAGCATATATACCCATCTCAGAGGCAATTTTGTCGGGGAGGTCATTTATGAATATCAGGAACAGCAGAGGTCCAAGGATAGATCCCTGGGGCACTCCCGCATTTATATCATATTGTTTAGATGTACGACCGTCGAGGACATGTTCAATACATAGGTAGAGCTAGGTAGTAAGTTATGAAAATATATAAGGCAATTAAACTACACAGAATATTCCGCATTTCATTCTCGTGAGAATGCATCAGGCTTTTGCATAAGGCATAAGCCTGATGCATTCGCACGAGAATAAAACGCGGAATATTCTGTGTAGATTAATTTCCATATATATTTTCATAACTTACTATATATATATATATATATATATATATGTGTGTGTGTGTGTGTGTGTGTGTGTGACCATATATATATTCGCACGAGAATAAAACGCGGAATATTCTGTGTAGCTTAATTTCCATATATATTTTCATAACTTACTATATATGTGTGTGTGTGTGTGTGTGTGTGTGTGTGTGTGTGTGTGTGTGTGTGTGTGTGTGTGTGTGTGACCTTGTTGGTGTGTATGGGCAAGCACTTTCAACAAACTTCCTGTGAATATATTGTCTACGAAGTTGAAATTTGATGTATAATGTATTTTGCCATTTAGCACAATTTCAGTTGATTTTTTACCCGGTAAAATAGCTTCTAAATTGTTAATATTGAAAAAAAAAATAAATAAACATTGTTCTTGGCCTGGCTTCAGTTGATAAGACACGTTTTTTTTTCTGAGCATGCGCTAATTAAAAGTTATATGTTAAACCACTTAATTTTTTTGTAGATGGATTTAGGCCATACGATAATGGACACTGCTGGAGAACTTTTTTTTTTTGTGATCACCACTTATCAAGGCCCAGAAGCCACTCAGGGATAAGGGTTATTGCAAGTACATTACGTTAGTGTGGACATTTGATGAAGTGTTTACTTAAGGGGGCGGTTCATTAGGAATTTGTTAACATTGGACTTGAAGACATCCAAGTTGTAGTCCGGTGGGAAGCAGGCAGACGGAACAGAGTTCCACAGGCGGGCAGTTCTAAGAAAGAAGCTTTGTTCATGGAATCCGCGTTTTGATTTAGGCACAGATATTTTTGACAGTGGATTCAGCTAGACGGGTGTTTTTCGTGAAAGATTGGCGAGGGGGGACCAGAGATTGGAGTTCAGATGAGCACCTGCCATGGAAATAACGATAAAACAAGGATAGGCTCGCAACGTCTCTTCTGTGGGAGAGAGGTTGCAGGGTAGAGAAAAGGGCATCCCCCACTAAGCCACGAAGTCTATTTTGTACTCTGTCAAGGCAGGATAGGCTGTTTTTAGCAGCTCCTGCCCAGATATGGCAACAATATTCCATCCTTGGACGTATTTGGCTTTTATATAGATAGAGAATTGCATCAGTAGTGAGATATCTTCTGGAGCGGTAGAAGGATCCCACCATCTTTCCAGCGACCTTGGCAACAGACTTGATGTACGTGTTCCATTTCAGATCAGGAGTAAAGGTCAAGCCCACAAGCTTGTCAAAACACGGGGCCTCACCCAGACGAGAGCCATCCATCGCAATTGATGCCAGATGGGGATCAGAGCGTTGATGATGTAAGGATAACTATACGGTTTGTTTTCGATGGTACACAAGTAAATTTTTTGAAATCACTACTATATATTAGGTACAATATGATAATCGATAGAAAATTGGTTCTATAAAAATACATACGAAATTTGCATGAAATAAAATAAAGTATTCTGTTTAAGCGTATTTTAAGACCGGACAACGCCGGCGTCCTACAAGTATTTTATAGTGTAATAATTATTTTAGAACATTTTTACATTTTTTTAGAGAAATTCTAAGTAAATAAAAAATAAAAGATCCAGGTGTTTAATTAAAAACAACAGACCCCCCCCCAAAAAAACAAAGCAAAACAAAAACATAAATAAAAACAAAAAAGAAAACAAAAGAGACGTCATCAAAAATTGCTGTTTTTTTTTGGTCAAAATTCATTCCATTCAACATTTATCGTTGGCAAGTTTTGACCTTGAAGTAATATTTTTTGCACCTTACATCAAGCGCCTTCCTGCATTGTCTGGGGCGATTTCCATTAAAAAAACGAAAAACAAACAAAAAAAATCATCGAGAAAAGAGATAGATAAATAGAGAGACAGAGATAAATCAATCGATAGATATGAGAGAGAGAAATAGGGAGAGAGAGAAAGCGAGAGAGAGAAAGAGAGCGAGAGAGAGAGAGAAAGAGAGAGAGAAATAGTGAGAGAGAACGCGAGAGAGAGAGAACGAGAAAGAGAAATAGGGGGAGAGAGAAAGAGAAAGTGAGAGAGAAATAGGGAGAGAGAGAAAGCGAGAGAGAGAAAGAGAAAGAAAGAGAAAGAGAAAGAGAGAGAAAGAGCAAGAGAGAAAGAGAAAGAGCGAGAGAGAGAGAAAGAGAGAGAGAAAGAAAGAGAAAGAGAAAGAGGGAGATAGAGAGAAAGAGAGCGTAAAAATACGTCTGGAATTACAACTAATTTAAGGATGATCGGATGAATAAAACCGTTTTCTTTTTTTTAAACGGACGCAGTAATGTGTAGTAATGTGTAGTAATGTGTAGTAATATGTAGTAATGTGCAGTAATGTGTAGTAATGTGTAGTAATGTGCAGTAATGTGTAGTAATATGTAGTAATATGTAGTAATGTGTAGTAATGTGCAGTAATGTGTAGTATTATGCAGTAATGTGTAGTAATATGTAGTAATGTGTAGTAATGTGTAGTAATATGTAGTAATGTGTTGTAATATGTAGTAATATGTAGTAATGTGTAGTAATGTGTAGTAATATGTAGTAATGCGTAGTAATATGTAGTAATATGTAGTAATGTGTAGTAATGTGTAGTAATGTGTAGTAATGAGTAGTAATATGTAGTAATGTGTAGTAATGAGTAGTAATATGTAGTAATGTGTAGTAATGTGTAGTAATATGTAGTAATGCGTAGTAATATGTAGTAATGTGTAGTAATATGTAGTAATGTGTAGTAATGAGTAGTAATATGCAGTAATGTGCAGTAATATGTAGTAATATGTAGTAATATGTAGTAATTTGTAGTAATATGTAGTAATGTGCAGTAATATGTAGTAATGTGCAGTAATATGCAGTAATATGTAGTAATGTGGAGTAATGTGTAGTAATGTGTAGTACGTTAATAAAATAACTAAGATTAGCTTTTGTATAACCAATAATCTCTTTGAAGGGATTTTCTACTTTTTTGTTGGAGATAAGCTCTATAAATCACGTCTTGTCTAGAGCGATTTCTATAACGCACACATACATATATCTATATCTGATATATAAAAGAAAATTGTACAGAAGGTCTGACGTATATATATATATATATATATATATATATATATATACATATATATATATATACAATATTTTTTATATAGACAAATATTTATCTATATAAATAAAAATATTACATTTTGCTGTTTTTTATCGAGCCCTCTCAATAACTTTGTTTTAATTCACGAGTATTCCCTCTTTAATACCTTTAACTTGATATATATATATATATATATATATATATATATATATATATATATATATGTGTGTGTGTGTGTGCGTGTATGTGTGTGTATACATATATATATATATTTATATATATATATAAATGAAACTTTAGTGGTATTTCCCGAGTTTGCGTGTTTATGCAGAGATGGATCATCATCATCATCATCATCATCATCATCATCATCATCATCATCATCATCATACACACAGCAAGCCTTGCTGTGTTTCATGATTATCAAATCATTGGCCAACTCCTCCACACATAAGGTCGGCCCTTACTTGGTTCTTTATCCACCATTTTGTCAGCCATAACTAACGCTTACTAAATACATCCGATATAATCTTTCTATTTTCGATTCATCTTGATTTTTTTCCAATCTATTTTCCGTTCTTTTCAACCGGTCTTCCGTCTTTCGACTTCTTTCGTCTCTCAATCCGTTTGCGCCTCCTCTTACAATGTGCGTCATTTCTACGTACTTAAAAAAACGCTCCTCAAATACACGCGTAAATTTTCAAGAAGTGAAGGACATTCGCGTGTCTAGCTGCATGCCTATTGGACTAAAACTCACACCAATACATAAAATAAAAACGCACACACACATATGTGTGTATATATATATATATATATATATATATATATATATATATATATATATATATACTAGCAGCTTGCTCTAGCACTGTGTGCTGTTCATTACTTTATGTACATATATATATATATATATATATATATATATATATATATATATATATTAAAAAGTTTGACCCATGTCCAGGTAACCTACATCTAAAATTTCAAGTGTTTAGACCTAAAATCTGCGGAGGAGTTTGGTAGTATCTGCGAAGCTTGGGTTTATTTATATTTCGCAACATGATAATTGGCAATAATTTTAATTACAGTACATGCGGTGGTATCCTTAGCAAATCTAGTGAATTCAAAAATTAACCATTTAATTTGCTTCCATAACAGTGTGGACGGACTTATATGTGACTACCTCACTTGGAATTTTAAGCTGATTAATATCGTCACGTTTATGGACGTCTTTGTTTTGAGCTGCAAGAATAGCTGGTTAACTCAGCCAACTTAAATACTTATCATTAATTTGAATATCCAGAAAACCCTTTTTTTATTATCTTTTCTTTTGATGCAACTAAATTACAGCAGTTACGAGGGATGAAATTCGCCCTTTTTCAGTCTAAATTTACAATTGATACGAAAATTTCTCTGCAGATCGATCGTTCTGCATCGCATATTTTTGAGAAGTTTAATGTTTTCATATGGCGTCAAAAAAGTAGAGTATCTGAGGCAAGCGTTTAAAATTTAATTGAGGGATTACAGGTAACATTTGTCTGATATCTCTTGCAAGCAATATTACTGCATTCCCAAATGGTTTGACATTGCCACGCAAATCTTACAACGATCGATCAGGAGCCTCAAGTGATTTTTGTGTGCTATTGCGCATACATCCCAAACAATAAGTTGGCATTTCTGCAATTTTTTGCCATGATGGATATTTTGGCGATATTGAACATGCGAACTTTGAAAAATTAAATGCTTGATAGTAATTTCAAAGTAGAATGAGCAGTTCTACCTGGTAGTAAAATCGTAGCTATTCCGTATGAAGCAAGAGGTAAGACTTTGTCATTCTGTGATCAAATGGCTGCCAAAATCAATTTAGCAGTTCCTCCTGATGCTGTTTTAATTAGCAGTAATTTTCAATAACTTTCTATTTTCACTTTAATTTCACTTGCATTTTTCATTTAAAGAGGTTTCAGCTAACTGAACTCTCCCGATTCTCTTTCAACTCCGAACTCTGCTGACTGAATCTGACCAACCTGAATATATTTTAAGCTATCTTTTTTTGTGACACCAGAACGTGTCCAAACATGTGAATGTCTCCTCACGTGGATTTGCATATTATATATGTTTCCAACAAGTTTTTGGCAACACAAAGAAAATTCCTTAATTTAAATTGTCCGATTCTACTTGTTCTGACAAAATTAGTTGTATAGTTATTTCTAACACAATGGACAATGCTCAACATTGATATCATCGTATCAAAATTGCAATATGTATTCTTTCTAATTTTTGATTACTTAGTTCGATTCTAGCTTTTTCCTTTAATAAATATTATTTTTAATCCAATTTATTTTGTTTCTCTAATTACCGGGATCTGACCCTTCCATAGGCAACAGGTAAAAATATAGAAAAACCAGTTAAAATGTACAAACCAACTGCCGATATTGTGATATAACCCTTCTTTGCTTTGATTTATATATATATATATATATATATATATATATATATATATATATATATATAGCGGGGGAGGCTTTGCCCGGTCGTAAAATACGCTTAAATATAATATTGTAATTTCGTATATCTATGTAATTATAAAACTCAAATGACCTTGTAACGAGTTTTGTAACCCAACATCCGGTTTACGAGTTCCGGTTGCGTACATAAACATAAACCCATAACAGCGTAAACAAAAAAACACCGTCTTTAAAAAAATATTCTTTATTTTTTTATACACCTTGCTTAAAAACATTCATACATTTTCTTCTACACTACCAACATAAATAAATAACCCCGAAAATATGTTTTTTAATTGCGTTACAAATAAATAATCAACGCGACAATAAAACGTATTGTTTCACTGCATACGTTTTCAGCTCCCCTACAGTTTTTTTTTCACGTTTAAATTATCCAAATAAAGAATTGTTAACACTTTCTGCATTTTTTACATCGTTCATTTCCGTATTATTATTATTATTATTATTATTATTATTATTATTATTATTATTATTATTATTATTATTATTATTATTATTATTATTATTTTATTTATTATTATTATTATTATTATTTTATTTATTATTATTATTATTTATTATTATTATTTATTATTATTATCATCATTTTCTATATATTATTATTTATTATTATTATTTTTTTTATTTATTATCATTATTATTATTTATTTTTATTATTTATTATTATTATTATTTATTATTATTTATTATTATTTTTATCTATTATTATTATTATTTTTATTATTATTATTACTATTAGTATTATTATTATTATTTATTATTATTATTTATAAGAGGTGGGTGTAGTTTGCTTGAAGCATTGTATAGTATGTAGTTAAATGGAATTGTAGAAGGCGGTACAATGCAGAAGTAACAGAAAGACACAAGCTGAAGCAGGTGAGAAATTTATTAATACAACTTATAAATACATGTGTACACATTCATATTTCATACACGCAGTATATTTATATTTGCACAGTGGTTACCTGGGAAAGTCGGTCTGGTGGTATGTCCGTGTAATATAATATTTCGAGAAAGATCTCTTCGTCAGATGTTTACTTGACTTTGACAAACATGTAGTTGTAAGCAGACGAAGAGATCTTTCTCGAAATATTATATTACACGGACATACCACCAGACCGACTTTCCCAGGTAACCACTGTGCAAATATAAATATACTGCGTATATGAAATATGAATATGTACACATGTATTTATAAGTTGTATTAATAAATTTCTCACCTGCTTCAGCTTGTGTCTTTCCGTTACTTCTGTATTGTACCGCCTTCCACAATTCCATTTATTATTATTTATTATTATTATTATTATTATTATTATTATTATTATTTATTATTATTATTATTATTATTTATTATTATTTATTATTATTATTTTGACGCAATTTTCTTACAAATAAATCTACGTTAACCCGTTAACAACCATAAGAGAATTTTACAAGTTCAGCATTGCCCCCCCCCAAATGAGCAGAAGGAGCGTCAAATTCTGGTGAAAATGAACAAACGGTGTAGTTTTAGGCCTTAGCATATGTAAATTTGAGTTATGCACCATAAAAAAAGAAATGACGAAGTCTATCATTTGCCCCCCCCATTTAGCTCCAAACGTCCCCAAGGCCTTAACATATTTAAATTTGAGTTCACTACAAAGAAAAATTGCTAAATATACATACACAGAAAAATTTGGACAAATATGGTAAAATAGTCCCAAAAATGGAATGTTTTTATTAGCCCTAAAAGAACCTCTGGGGCACCCCAAAGAGTTATCGCGAAGTATAGACAAGCAAAATTATATAGAAATCAGTTAG
>NC_136488.1:169778446-169815946 GCF_053919585.1 Euprymna scolopes | reverse complement strand
ATAAAACTAAAATATTTTTAAACTACCAATAAAACTAAAATATTTTTAAACTACCAATAAAGCTAAAATATTTTTAAACTACCAATAAAACTAAAATATTTTTAAACTACCAATAAAACTAAAATATTTTTAAACTACCAATAAAGCTAAAATATTTTTAAACTACCAATAAAACTAAAATATTTTTAAACTACCAATAAAACTAAAATATTTTTAAACTACCAATAAAACTAAAATATATTTAAACTACCAATAAAACTAAAATATTTTTAAACTACCAATAAAACTAAAATATTTTTAAACTACCAATAAAGCTAAAATATATGGAGGATCCCCACAAGTTTGTTGTTTTTATGTTTTAAAAATATTTGCACATTTAACGTGTGATTTTACAGTAATTAGGAAAAAGTAATAATTTTATAGTTAAATGTTTAGAGATTTATAAAGGATCAGAATTGGACTCGATAATCGTATCGGAATCGGAAATTTAGTACGGAATCGGTAATTGTATCGGTATCGGGAAAAATATTGGCATCGTCCTATCACTAATATGTCTAAATAAATCCCCGAAAAAGTGTTTCATGGTAAACAACTGATGATCCCGTAAATGAATAGTGAGGCTATTGTGAATTAGAGAAAGCAAGTTGATGCATTGATTGCAGGTGATTAAATGACTTACTGACTGAATAGTTTTTCGCCGAATGATAAAAAATATAAAAATTGATTTATTTTTTTATATAGTTTTAAAGATATTAATATATATATATATATATATATATATATATATATATATATATATATATATATATATATATATATATATATATATATAATTCAAACATGGCAGTTTTAGTCATTTAGAACTGCTTTATAGCTTCACTGCTCACTCATTTTTCGACCAAATTCCAAACAATTATTTCAATTTCTAAATTACCTCCTCAGCTATAATGTGAAAAAAAAAATTCAATTTTCGTTCAGTAAAATAAAAGGTATGAATTTACTGGGGTCTAAAATCGTAAAAAAAAAAAAGCAGACGAGTGTCATACACTGTTATTACATATGTGTATATTATGTTTATGCGGGCAAAGTAAAAAATAATAAGACTGAAATTAAACAAAGAACAAGTGAATTTATTGGAAGCCTGGAAAAATCATGGATTACAATAGAAAAAGGCATATTCAATTTATATAATTAATTCTTAATGCTTAAATATTTTAAGATATAAATTTATTACATCTTTTTACTAGAATATCTTGTTCTTTTCTTTTCCAGTTTAAAAAAAACTAGTTCTTTACTTTTCCATGCTAAAGCTTAACCATATTACTTTTCAGGCTACTAGCATTTTTCAATTGTAATACATACATACATACATATATATATATATATATATATATATATATATATATATATATATATATATATATATATATTGGATTACTTTGGACTATCTTCTAATTACGCGATTCCATTGGATTTTACTTGTGGAAATGGAAATTTAATCAATTTAAAAAAAAATTACCGTTATTAGATATTTTACCCTTCACCAGACAATCCATTCACGTGAAATTACCCTTTTCTTCACCCTATTCCCTCTGCTTCACTATTTGTTACCAAGTAATATCTATGACCAACTTGTAGTTTCATCAAATACTTTTGTAAGCAAAATCCGATCCCGCATTTTGCTAAATCCTACGCTCTGATGAGAAGGAAAGTATCTCCGCGGATTAAGGACTATCCACTTATTTTGTGTTTCCTTTTAAAAATGAAATATGTTTTTAACTCTCTTTCAAAGTGTTTTTTTAACATGTTTTATTAACTACTTGTTCTTATATATATATATATATATATATATATATATATATATATATATATATATATATATATATATATATATATTACCATTGGTTACTCAATCGCGTGTATTAGTATCTTAACGTGGATTTGCGTTATTATCATTTTGTCATCGTTATCACCATGAGACACGCGATACGCAGCCGCTAAGTGAATTGCTTCTTTAATGGATGCAATGAAATTAGCGGCTTTCATCCACGTTGCAACTCTGCTTACTACAATTTTACCGTCTATAAATAAACCCGCTTCTGCTGTACAAAGTCATCGCTTTTTTATTTGTTATATCTAGTATTCGCACGCAATCTTATCAAAATTCATATTTATTGCGTAAAAAATTAATTATACAGCCTAATCATTAGTGTTTACTATTACTAAATCTTTACGCACGGTGCTTGTTAAGGTATAAGTCGACAAATCGATTTTTTAAAATATCGTTTTAAACAAAAAACAATATTACGTTCTTAATTGTCATATCGAAAATAGTAATATATCCAAAAATTACGAAAATTCAACTGCTATTGTGTTTTAGTAAAAAAAAAAAAAAAAAAGAAGTCTATCGCTACAGACAACAAATGTTGCAGTCAGGAACAAATAATCTTAAGTATTTGTTTCGGAGTTATGTCCCTTGCGTGTAGGCTCCTACTTTGATGTCTAAAAAAAATGCGATTTTACATAATTTTTGTGAATTTACTTTTAACTAGAAATTATATACTACTCGATGTAATTTTTGGATATATTACTATTTTTCGGCATGACTCCTTTTGATGCCAAGCCTAGGTCTCTTTGGACTTGTGGGTCGGCGCAGTGTTCTTCTATCACATTGAGAGCCTGCCAGTTGCCACCTGATTGCAGCAGGAGATCACCACACTCTTCAGCACATCCAGGTCCACTTTGGTGTTGACTTTCAAGCCAACTTAAAAGATATTAGGTGGCATAATGTGGCCCTCACTTGAAAGCACACCGAGGACCATAACCGTGGACGGAAACTTTGTTTTCAACACCCTGGACACGTCCCTGTTATTCGTGGCAATCTAGCGATGCATTTTGAGGGTGCTGCAATGGTCCTGTTGTGATGACTTGGATCGGTAGAGAACATGAGTCGTACAGCGGCGCATCTCCGAGCTCGCTTGCTGAACATTGTGTCACTTTCAGACATGATAGAAGTCGCCTATTGCTCTTGGGATTTGTACACAAGTGGGTAACTAGTAGATGGTTTGCAACGCACAAAAAGGAATAATCTCATTTTTCATTTGTCATCGACTATTTTATCGTCCCACCCTGTATAACATAAATTTAAAAATTGGTACTTGATGCCCCATTGCTGAACACTCAACATTATAACAGGAGAATCAAATACAACTGGAATCATTCTAGGATTGGACTGGTGTTTTCCCCTACGTCTTTATGTAATAACTTATGAAAAGCAAACCTTTGGGTTGCCCTTGACTATAATCTGCTTTTTTCGACTTTTTTCAGCTGTTGGAGACGCCCCTCCATGGGATTAATGGACTATCTCATGACGTCACTTCATCTGGTGACGTCACTTCCGGTAACGAGTACCGGTTCCTAGCAGTCAGAGATTGATACGCGGCCAAGGAGGTCGTGTGCAAACGCCCAACAGTTGAGGAATGGTATTGCTCAACCCGCATTGCCTGTAATATATGTGAATACATGTTTGTTTCTAAAAGTCCTGTGTTTCTTTCGTTTTGTTACCATTTAACACCATAACAATAACACTTCCATTTTTTAAATGCTTCATACAGGCATGAACTCTATATGAGAGAACTCTCTTCGTATCCCGGCGTCATCTCCCGTAATCCAGGATTTCTCTTTATCGCAAGACGAGTAATTTTCTTATAACAGAGATGCGGCTTAAGATTATGCAATCGTTGCTTCACAATATATTCTCTCCGCTAGTTCCATCGAAGATGTACTTATTTTTTTAATTGAATAAAGGTCTTCTTCTCTCATTTAGAAAGTGTCAAAGATTTTTTTTATCATTTACGAATAATCATTACATACCGTGGCGCCACCCAGCAACTATTTTGTGAAGAATCTCTTGGAAATCAACACTAACTTGGAGATATTCCATATACGGTTTTTATCTCTGTGTAACGGAAGCTTAAGATTGATAACATCCTGTTATGATTGTTGCTAGTGACAACGACAAAACGCAATTTACAGTTAGTAAACGGTACACAAGACCTATTACGGTGACGTGTTATAATTGGGGCTGTGGTGCAAGGCGGAACATGTCTCGTTGTAATTGGTGTCGTAAACTACGGACTGGCACTTGGTTTGCAGCGGCATTCGGACTATGATCAACATGTACTATATGTTATGTCCTTGGTCGGTGAACGGCTCTTTTAGACGGGGACGATTATAATTTTGTTCCTATCCAGTGTTCCCCTTTTTGCGGAGTTGGATTTTTAAAAAAAATTAAAAACTGAATTTCTGAATGACTCTTTGGCTAAGAACAAAATGTAGTATCTGTTGTGATACTGCACTTCACATTTTTTGTTCTCGGTCAGTGAGGGAGAAATCCTTCTAGACAAAGACAATTTTTATTTTTGTTCTAATCCAGAGTGCTCATTTTTAATTAGCTGGATTTTCCCCACATATCTAATTCTCTCCTCGTGTGTATGTGTGTGTGGGGTGGGGGATTAAATAGAGACATAGTGCAACAGTCGTAAATTTGCTCTATTTGCGTACTCAAATGATGTGTCAAATTTTTAACAAAACGACTATTGGTTTTTCCCAAATCCAAACACATTTATTCCCCTCGCCATTAAACCTCTGCGCCAGCCCACACAGGCATCATTGCACTTAGTGACTCACGTTTTTTTTTTAAATCAGTTTCGTTAAACGTTAATTTCCTGGAATTATTTGTTTTGCTCTGACATTTGTACGGCATATCAATTCTTTTTATGTCATTAAATGCCAATTAAAATAAAGAGCTGTTTTAAAAGGCTCATTTGTAATAATGTTTAAATACGGACGTATAAAAATAACCGCAATGGTCTGGGTAAAGTTAAGATTAAATTGAGAGTAGAATTTTCCATTAAATGCGTAGAGGAAATGACGTCACAGACAGGAAGTCACTAATGAAACGTAGGGTATATGCTGATCTTTTTTTTTTCTGAAGGCGGACGAAAACAGTAGGCCCCGCGATATGCCATGCCTAAGAAAAAGAAAGAAACCAGATAAGCTCTCAAAGGATATCTATTTTTCAAACAAGCTATTTCGGTACTCACCCATTTTACAACAAGTGGATGAATACGATTTATTGTAATTTATCAATTGAATGACTATTTTATACTGAATGTAGTATAGAAATGAACGCTGATTTTAAAGTTTACATAAATAAACAAGATGGGAATTTCTTTAAGATGCACAAAATCTGTGTATTTAGCAATAAATATGCTATTTGAAACTATAACGAACAAAAATGCGATTTCAAACTGAAGAGTGGTAGATCAACAAAAACTACTTGAAACTGATGCGTCACATAAAAAAAAAATCAACGAGATGCCTTACTAAGTTTCCAAACTTTTTTCGTATGGTCACTTTTATTGATTATACACACACGAACCTCTAGTCCCCTTCGAAGTAATCTCCTCCGGCTGCAATGCACTTGTGCCCTTCCAACAACTTCTGGAAGGCTCCGTGTAAAGGTGAGCGTGTCATGGTCCTCATCATAGCCTATTTCATCTCCTCAATTGTCTCATAACGACAGCCTCTTAGGTTTTCCTTAAGCTTAGGGAATGACCACAATTCACAGGTAGCAAGGTTTGGACTTTAAGGAGAGTGAAGAACTGTTACTTGAAAGTCTGTATGTTGGTCTCTGGGTCATAGTAGTGGATTCAGCTTTCGTCGCAGGTCACCAAAGCATTAACAATTGCAGAATCTGAATTGATTATCTCGACGAGTTCCCTTCTGTAATGACAACGTCTTCTTTTCTTATCTTCTTTGCGCCCGCTTGGGAGTAACTTCGCACAAATCGTCCACATTATCAATTCCTTGCAGATAATTGTGTACAGTTCCTACACTGACATAAAATTGTGTGGTCCTGGATATGACCTTAAACTATATCCGATGGTGAGGCCCCAGCTTGCGGGCTCTGGGGAGTGTGGAGCCACCCTTTAATTGCCATTGCTCCCAGGTCCACTCTGACCCGGAGTGGTAGTACCTGTTAGGGTCCCAACTATGAGTTAAATAGAAACTGACTTGCAAAAAACAAATATATTCTATTTAAAAAATTTCTTCAGAATCACCGGATGCCGTAAAACAAAAACAACCAACCATAAAATTGTGCACTTATTGTTTCTATAGACACATTACAATCTTTATCCATGGAATTCTTTATTTGGCCAATCAAATTTGATGTTTTATCTTCCTTACTCCTCCCATACCTCTCATCATCCTTCACAGACTCTCTACCTTCCTTGAATCTCTTATGCCACTCCAAAACTTATGATCATGCAAGATGGTCCAAAATCAGTATGAAGCATTCCATATGTATCTATGGTATTTTTCCAAAGTTAAAAAAAGAATGTTATTGTATATCGTTCTTCAAAATTGTGTCAATCGCTTTATTGCAGATTAGTAAAATATCAATATTTCATTAAATATACGTCACAAAAAACAAACAAACAAAAAACAAAAAAAAACAAAACAAAATTGTATCATCCAAATTACTGTTTTATTTTATTCAAATTCATGCGATATTCACAAAGTTATGATATTTAATTCTTTGTCAAGGAATTTCCACTATCCATCACTTTATTGCGGGTATCTTAAAATGTTGTTTTAGGACAAAAATACAATTTCTAATCATGAAAACTTTATTTTTTATTATGTTTTTCTGTTAAAGAATAATGAGAAAAAGCACATCCTAGGTGCTAAGCCTCAAATAAATGAATTATTTATAGACATATCCACCATTTTTTAAAAAATAACTTTAAACAACCTTTTGTACACTGAGGAAATCAATTGCTTGATCTAAAAGGGAGTTATAGCTCTGGCGACATCAACTATTTTCCTGTATGGGGCATTCTTTGAAGTGAATTGCTCTCCTCCCTCATAAACCTCTCTTTTCAATATTGACAAGATATTTTCAACGGGGGTTAGGTCTGAAGAAAACGGTGGCCAGGTTATGAGGGTTTCTCCAACTCAATAGATTCAAGGAAGGCTGAAGTCGTCCTAGTAGAATGTGATGGTGCATTGTCATGCATAAAAATCATCTTAACGCGACGTGACAATGGTAGGTCATCTAGCCATGGCGACAAATGATTGTCCAAAAAGGTTGTGCACGCGATGCTCGTAAGCTCTGGTTCTCGGCATGGTCAAACCAACTTATCTCCAATGATTACCGTCCAAATCATGATGCCTCCATCTACTTGTTAGCGACGAACTCTGTAAGAGGTCGGAGTTCCGTTCGAATTCCAAACCGGCCCATTCATCCGGACCGTCAAAAGTAGCACGGGCCTCATCCCTAAATAGGACACGTTGGAAATCCATTTTAATGCAATTCTGTGTCCAAGTCATTTGTTTTTCCTTACATTGTTTGCTCAATGGGGGCCTTGGAAGAGGTTTAATGTTCCTTGCCATCTCATTCAACACATTGCATCGGGCCTGCCTGAATTTTGGAGCTATCTAGCGCTTTCAAAAATGGAAGTACTGGTGCTGTTTGGGTTTCGGTTGACTTCCCTACAAATTTTCCGAATATCACGATTCGAAAGGTTCTTTTGGTGCCTTTATCCTTTCTGGATTTGGTCTTGGGGTTGTTCACAAATGAAGCCAATGTTCTTGGATCCCTTTCCAGCTTTGTGGCTAAATCTTTGATGGACAATCTTTCTGCGAGTCCAGCAAAAACCTTTGCTTTTTGATAACCTTCAGTCGGCTGCTTTTTGGCATTTTAAGAGACCTGCAATAAAGCGATGGACAATATAAATTCCTTGATAAAAAATAAGATGCCATAACTTCGGGAATATCGCATGAATAAAATTTTGGGAAATAACTAACCTTAAAGCAGTCTTTTGATGATACAATTTTCAATTTTTGTTACGTATATTTAGCGAAAAGTTGATATTTTACTAATCTGCAATAAAGCGATTGACCCAGTTTTAAGTGTCCGCACGTCCAGATTGGATTTTTGACATTCAACAGCTGTGACAATAAGGCTTTAGTAAGGTGTATTCCAATTCCTGTTGTAGCTGTTCATTTAGAGATGAAATCATAAAACTTCATTATTTTTTTTGCGGACTGTTAAACTGATCTTCATAATTGTTTCATCACTTTTCGGCGAACTCATCCTCTGGCCAGCTTGAATAGGATTGAAACTGCTATCTTCAGGCAATGCCCTTCTGAATTAGTAAAGATGTTGAGTTTCTACGTGGCGTAGTGGATAGAGGCATTCGGTTTCTATTGTTACAGGAGCATTGTTTGATGATAGCGGTTTCAATCTGCTTCTAAATCCTCTCGTCGCCCACCCGGTTACTCATTGTCACTGCATACCCGCTTTTCTATTGATTGGCGCCAAAGTGGTTCCTTTTTTATTCCTGTTTTTCTTTCCCTTCTCTTCCTTCGCTATGACGTAACATCGCGCACCTGTTTGATCATCTGCATATGTGCCGTGCATTACTGTTAAAAATATATTGAAATGAATGGCTCTCGTCTTAGGGAGACTCCATGTTTTGGCAAACTTTTGGATCTAACCTGTACTTCTGATCTGAGATGGAACACGTACAACAAATCCATTGCTAACGCTTCCGAAAAAAATAGTGGGATCTTTCTACTGCTCTGCTGATGCAATTCTCTACCTTTATAAGAGCTAAGTAGGCCCAAGGATGGAGTACTATTACCATATCTGGGCAGAAGCTGCTGGAAGCACATTATCCTGCATTGGCAGAGTTCAAAATAGACTTCGTAGCCTAGTGGGTGGGGATGCCCTTTTCTCTTCTCTGCAACTCTTTTTTTTATTTTACAAGGTGGTCACCACTTATCAAGGCCCGGAAGCCACTCAGAGATAAGGGTTATTGTAAGTACAGTACGTTAGTGTGAAGATTTAATAACGTGTCTACTTATGGGTGTGCGGTTCATCAGGGATTTGTTTACATTGGACTTGAAGACATCCAGGTTGTAGTCAGGTGGGAAGCAGGCAGACGGAACAGAGTTCCACAGGCGTGCAGTTCTAAGAAAGAAGCTTTGTTCATGGAATCTACGTTCTGATTTAGGCATAGATAAAGAGTGGGGAACGATTTTGACAGTGGATTCAGCTGGACGGGTGTTTTTCGTAAAAGATTGGCGAGGGGGACCAGAGATTGAAGTTCAGACGAGCACCTGCCATGGAAATAACGATAAAACAAAGATAGGCTTGCAACGTCTCTTCTGTGGGAGATAGGTTGCAGGGAAGAGAAAAGGGCATCCCCCACTAAGCCATGAAGTCTATTTTGTACTCTGTCAATGCAGGATAGGCTGTTTTTAGCAGCTCCTGCCCAGATATGGCATCATTATTCCATCCTTGGACGTACTTGGCTTTGTTCATGGAATCTACGTTTTGATTTAGGCATAGATAAAGAGTGGGTAAACTCTTTTCCCACAGGAGAGACGTTGCGAACTACCTCTGCTTTACTGTTATTTTCATGGCAAGTGCTCGTCTAAGCTCCAATCTACGCTCCCACATTGCCTGATTTTCATAAAAAACACTCGTGTAGCTGAAACTACTATCAATAATTTTCTCACACTCTTTATATGTGCCCAAACCTAAAAGTAAATTCCATGAACAAAGCTTCTTTTTAAAAAATGCACGTCTGTGGAACTCTGTTTTGTTTTCCTGCTTTTCAACTGACTACAATATGGTCGTTTTCAAGTTCAATATTAAAAAATTCTTGATCAACCATCCCCTTTCCACTACTAATGATTACTCTGATATTTTCCCATTAACAGAGTACAAAATAGAGTTCGTGGTTTAGTGGGGGATGACCCTTTCTCTTCCCTGCAACCTCTCTCCCACAAAAGAGACGTTGCGAGCCTATCCTTGTGTTATTGTTATTTCCATGGCAGGTGCTCGTCTGAGCTCCAATATCTGGTCCCCCCCCTAGCCAATATTTCACAAAAAACACTCGTCTAGCTGAAACCACTGTCATTAATTATCCCCACTCTTTATCTGTGCCAAAATCAAAACGTAGATTCCATGAACAAAGCTTCTTTTTTAGAACTGCACGCCTGTGGAACTCTCTACCGCTTGCCTGTTTCCCTCCTGACTTCAGCATGGATGTCTTCAAGTCCAACATATATATCTATAATATAAAGTCCAATAATATATATATCTATAATATAAAGCTGAATGTGTGTGTGTGTGTGTGTGTGTGTGTGTGTGTGTGTGGTCACAAATAAGCTCCTATATGGTTGACTATTTAAAAAAAACTGCTTACATATAATGATGGATTATCGAGACACAGGAATGGGTATGTTTGATCTGGCAGAACGGTGGTTTATTAAAATTGTGGTGTTTGCGTTCGCGCCTGGTCCACAAGGTATGGAAATAAAAATTTAAAAAAAAAAAACGTTTACAAGTGTTTTTGATATAGATGTACATAAGAATACTTTGGTAAGTATGTTTTAACTTAAATAAGGGATGGTATAATAAAATTGTGGGGTCTGCGTTCGCGTCTGGCTCCATAGAATTGAGATAGGCAACAGTAAAAGTCTGCAGACACTTCGGTAAGGTATCATCTCTATATACTGTTATATAAAAGGAACTATGTGTGTGTGTGTGTGTGAGTTCGTTCCCCAGGGATTCGAAAACGGCAGGGTCGATTTTTATGAAATTCCACACGAAGGTACTTTACGTACCTGGCAGTATTCTTAGATAGGTTTCATGTCGGAATGTCTTCAGTAAGTATCGATAATCAAAATAATCCGATGAAACAAGGAACAGGCGATTTTGACTAACGTTAACACCTTATACAGCCTAACATGACAAGTGCATTTGGGAAGTTTTATTACCGCACAAGCTGAAAGGCTCGACATATAAAATCAACAATAGGTTCTTTGATATGACAGGGACGCGTTCTGTTTAAACAAAATGTTTCTGTTGAGAGCAAAATTGATTTTTGCATTTTAAACTTTAATTCAAGCTATTATAGATAAAATAATTTAATAAAATCAACAATAGATTCTCTACAGTGCAATGTAGACTAACTTAGTCATTACGAGACACATGTGAAGCTCCCTCCAAGTGCATCGTGATGGTTTCCCAATTAGAGCAGGCAATGAATTGATTTGATTGGAAAATTAGCTATTTCATCGCTTCTGATGACAATAAAAAATATGGGCGCGAAACATTCGTTGATCATCATTCAATCCCGGGCAACGTCATGTCAATCTGCTAGTATATATATATATATATACACGATAAGGAAATAGACTACTTTATATATCGATTTTCAGTATTTACTTCAACAGTGCTTAATGCGTAAGTCGTGAAAATATATTTATGTCAATTAAATTTTTAGCGTTTCATCCTCGTGGGAAATCGTCAGGTTAAAATATATTCTGTACGGATGCCCGAGTATGACAGAAAGATTCCTGAGTTCGACAAGATGCATTAAAGTAGGTTGAAGGTCACATCGGTCGAAACGTTTTCAGGATAACATCGATGACGATTTTCATCTAATTACGCATTCGTTTGCGTGACCATATCAACCGTTGACGGCGACCGTGTTCGGCCGTGTTCAAACCCCGTATACACACTTGCACTTTTTTCGCCACGTGCCGTAAACATAGGACGATATGTCGTGAAGGCGCGAGTAAAGGCCGCGCCACGTTTGCACGTAAAAGAAAAGAGGGACGGAAAGAAAAAAAAAATGTTGCGAGAGAGAAATAACAATAAAAAGCCGAGCGCAACAAAGATGCGTTGGAGGTTGGACTGACAATCGCTATAGTTGCGACCGTGATAGGCTCGAAAAATTTTCAAAAAAGCAAAAAAACAAAAACCGATTAGCACCTAGCAGTTCTTACTTACTTGTCTCCCCACGAGGCTAATTTCCTTTCGGTCAAAAAAGCTAACAAAGTATAGACTTTTGTTGGTATGGCTTGTTCTTTATTGACTGACTGCGGTATAATCCTAGTACTGTGCAGTTGTAAGAGGTCTACCCTCCCAGGCTTTACCTCCTCTCTTTAGGAAGCGCCACTACTGGGGAATGTTGACGAGGCTGTCCAGGAATTTATCGCAGATCAGAGTGCTCTTTCTCAAGAGTGCTCGCTTTTCAATTCTCACATTCCCGAGTGTGACGTCATCTCGCCGTGAAGGGGTGGGAGAAGCGGGAATAAATAGTTTAGACAAAAGCGTCGGAGAAATTCAGCTCTCTCAAAAGGGGCGCTCTGAATTGGGACAAAAATTAAAATTCGCTCAGCCTAGAAAGATTTCTCCGTCACTGACTGAGAACAAAAATAGAAAGAAGTGAAATTAAAACAGATACTACGCTTTGTTCCTAGCAGTCACGCATCACCGTGTAGAAGCAGATCGTCGTGTATAATGTACTCATTTTATAAACTGGACCACCAATATTTTTGACGCATTTTACTAGTATAGATATAACGGTACTTGTACAAAAGAGTCATCTGAGTCATTCAGCATTACGAAGATTCCCGAGTCGTGACGTAACAACACGAACCATCGAAAAACCGGCAACGGAAGAGATCAATGTTTAATTATTTGTGTTTTTGTTTAATTTTTCCAGATTGTCCCATTGACTACCGTACACTGATTAACCCTTATCCTCCAGTGGTCTCCAGGCCTTGATAAGTCGTGCGTGACTCCTTCGTAAAGTAAAAGGGTAATTTTTAGGTGTGAGGTTGGGGTGAATGCAAAAGGAAAACGGAACCAATAAATTATTTGTATTTATTTATTTTTATTTATTTATTTATTTGTATTTATTTATTTTTACTTATTTATTTATTTATTTTTATTTATTTATTTATTTTTATTTATTTATTTATTTATTTTTACTTATTTATTTATTTTTTATTAACGTTCAACAAGGCATATCGGCAGTTGGACATAAGTGGCTAATATTTGGGATAATACCTAGGAAAGATTAACAAGATGTTGATTTATATTACATTTAAACTTCTGCATATCAGTACTGCCAGGGAAGCAAGAAGCAGGAAGGGAATTCCAAAGTCTAGTTGTTCGAGGGAAGAAACTATTAGAATAGAAAGCTTTCTGGCATTTAAGGACCTCAACGGTGAAGGTGTAGCAGACACAAATAGACCCCTTTTCTTCTCACGCATTCGCTTCCTCTGAGTGAGTGATGCGGCCTTAAACTGTCCAATCTGAGAACTTGCACATGAATACGAATTAACCCCTAGGGACCAGACAGCTTCCGGTCGCAGAAGAAAACTCTCACTCTTACGCTACTAGCCTTCGACGGTACTAGACGTCTGTTCGCTTCGCTGCCCCTACTAAAGGTATTGACAACAGTCACTGGCTGTAACTACCTCGTAAGGCAGTGGAGACCCGACTCTACTTTCTTCCTTCCTTTCTTTCTAAAGTACGCTTTGCGAATAAACCTTTCCCTTGTTAAGTTGAAGAAGTTATTTGTCATTTGTTCATAGAATTGTGTTATTTTATTTTATTAGGGAAATTCCCTAAAATGGATCACGTCGGGTCACCATTTTAGGGAATTTCCCTAATAAAATAAAATAACACAATTCTATGAACAAATGACAAATAACTTCTTCAACTTAACAAGGGAAAGGTTTATTCGCAAAGCGTACTGAAGGAAGAAAGTAGAGTCGGGTCTCCACTGCCTTACGAGGTAGTTACAGCCAGTGGCTGTCGTCAATACCTTTAGTAGGGGCAGCGAAGTGAACAGACGTCTAACACCGTCGAAGGCTGGTAGCGTAAGAGCGAGAGTTTTCTTCTGGGACCGGAAGCTGTCTGGTCCCTAGGGGTTAATTCGTATTCATGTGCAAGTCCTCAGATTGGACAGTTCAAGGCCGCACGCATCACTCACTCAGAGGAAGCGAATGCGCGAGAAGAAAAGGGGTCTATTTGTGTCTGCTACAAAGGGGTAAGATTTTTTTGCTGAACAGGTTTGTCGGGGATATGTACGTCGAGAGGGTACATTCCATGAAAATATTTGTTAAACAGGCACAGAGATGCAACGTTCTGGCGATGGGACAGCGGTTGGAGCTTAGTTGACAAAGTGGGACCTATCACATTGAAAACTGTTTTTCGGGCCCTCTCCCAAGCCACGATGTGGTAAAAATACTCCATACATGGGCGAATGGTTGTCTTGTAGAGTTACAGGATATTTTCAAGTATGAGTAATCTTCTAGTTCGATAGCGGCAACCCATCTATTATTTATTTTTATATTTATATTTATTGTTTCGTTTTTTTTTTGTTTTTTTTTCTCTGATGGGAATTTTGCCGCCTGGAATTAGGGTTAGCTTAGGGTTAGAATTAAAGTGCTTTTTTTTGGTGGGTGGGAAGGGAGAATATTACAAATGAAGACATGCGTACCAAATATTAGTGGAAGAACACGAAGAAGTAGTTGGAAGTGATTTCACTACTACTACTACTACTACTACTACTACTACTACTACTACTACTACTACTACTACTAATAATAATAATAATAATAATAATAATAATAATAATAATACTTACTAGCAGAACGTGTGGAAATTCCACGGCAGTTGAAAAATTTTAAAACGCATTATAAATAAAAATAAAACAAAACAAAACAAAATACGACAAATCAAAAAAAAAGTTACCAAAGTCTTTTTTAACATTTAAAGCTAAAAAGAATTGATTTAAAACATTTACCTTTTTTTATCAATTCAAAGTCAACACACAACACATTTCTGAATAATTTTTTATAGACCAATATTAAACGTAAGATTAAATTCCTTATAAAAAAAATGATGTAAAAAAAAATAAAAAAAGGAAACATATGCATGCCAGTATTATGTTTTTTTCTAAACAGTTCACTTCTTGTAAATAAAACAAAACAAACAGTATTCGTGCTGAGATCGAAACCAAAACCTAATGACAATGAGCCAAGTTCGATAACCATTAGGCTAACTTGCCAGTGTTTTTTTTAAAGTGTTTTCAAATCTCGTGCAACAGTTGACAAACAGATAAATATCCGATGACCTCTCAAGTACAGATTTTAAACCCTTAGCAGCCCCTTTTTTCCGGATAAAAACCGATTAAAACGTTTTCTACATATCTGAATATCCTATATACCAAATTTCAAGTCTGTAGATCAAATATTTGTTCAATACATAGGTTGAGAGGTGACCTCACAAACACATTCTCACTTTTATATCTATACTAAAAGGCTGACCGGCGTTGCCCGGTCGTAAAGTACACATCGATATTATAATTTAATTCATACAGAAAATGAGACAGGTACATGTGAGTATTATATTTTTTCTAAACAGTTAACTTCTTGTAAGTAAAAAAAAAAAAATACTCGAGCTTAGATCGAAACCAAAACCTGACGACAGTGAATCAACTACGATAATCATCAGGCCAGCTTGACACAATCTTCAAAATATGTTTTTAAGCTTAGTTGCTTTTAATATTAAAAATCTGTCATGTGAATGACTCACGCATGCACATTTGTGAAACAGTTGAAAAACAGCTAAAATCCAACGACCCCCACGCAACAATGTTTCAATTGTGACAGCTTATTAGCCATTTTACCGGATGAAAACCGATTAGAAAGTTGTCGACATGTCTGATTACCTTATATGCCAAATTTCAAGATTTCTTTGTAGATCAAAGATTCGTTGAGTATATAGGTTGAGAAGTGTCCACACATGCACGCATTCACACACACACACACACACACACACACACACACACACACACACACACACACACACACACACACACATATATATATGTATATATATATATAGTTTACTGAGTATATAGGTTAAGAAGTGTCCTCACACACACGCGCATTCTCACTATATATATATATATATATATATATATATATATATATATACTTAATTTACAGATTTGATAATTAAATGAATTATCGTTTTATAAATATTATAATGAGATAATATTTTCAAGACGATGCCAGCCACAAAAGTAAAGTTCAGTATATAAATATAGAACAAAATATAAATGTAAGAATTAAAGTTAATTCTTTTGGATTAAAACAAGTACAAAAATATATATTCAAGTTAAGAATTTCTTGTTTAAAGCAAGGAATATATGGAAAAGAATTATATTTATTTCCTTAATCCAATTTTCAATAAATAATAATGAAAAAATAAGTCTTTATATAATTTTTGGATATATGTATATCCGAATGCATGTTGATCTAATCAGTGGTGAGATATATAAATATATGCGATTGAATATTGATTTCTAATTTAGCACAATGTCTCTACATTGCCAAAGATTCCGGGGTTTTTCTAATTGAAAACATTGCCAGGGCCGCTGCAAAAAAGGTAGGCTCTCTCTACCATGCTAGAAAACTACTGACACCTGAAAGTATCATGTATCTCTATAAAGCCACCATTCGCCCATGTAAGGAGTATTGTTGTCACATCTGGGCTGGTGCGTCTACTACTAGTCTCTCGCTCCTAAACAAGGTTCAAAAAAGAGTCGCCAATCTGATAGGCCCTGAACTGGCATCTAAGCTTCAGCCTCTGTCCCATCGACGAAACGTTGCATCCCTCTGCTTGTTCTACAAGTATTTTAATGGTGAGTTCTCTGACGAACTGCAGACACTTGTGCCCCCACGTCGCAGACACCCTCGACAAACCCGACAGGCAGCTAAATCCCACCCCCACACAGTAGAGATCCCTAGATGCAAAAGATCCTTCTACTCCAATAGTTTCTTCCCCAGAACCGCTAGACTCTGGAATTCCATTCCAGGATCATGCTTCCCTAACTGTACTGACATGCAGAAGTTCAAGTGCAACGTGAACCGACATCTTGCTGCCCAAATCCCTATATAGTGCCCCCGTATTTTCTGACCCTGATAGTAGCCCCCTACACATGAGTGGCAATGTGCCTTATTTGGGGTGAAAATGTAATAAAAAAAAAAATTACTAGCACAAGGGGATATTCACCTCGCCGGAAGTATTTACTATTTCTTATACCTCTGGAAAAAAAAATTACTAGAACTTAAAACATTGTGGATTTTGGAGTTTTTTTTTTGGGGGGGGATTTCTTCCAATTTTACGGATCGCTCTTTTACTTTCAATTTTCTTGAATTAATATTCTTCCAACCTGACAGAAATATCTAGCAAATATTTGAACTCATTTCAACGTTAGATTGCCTAGGCTGTATGTTATCTTTTTTTCTACGCCTTTTAAATGATCTTTAATAAAATTTTAAATATATGTGCCGATGAGCAAAATATATGTTTATGCATAACTGATCATTTTTCTAAGTGCATTTTATTTCCCGTGATGATATACGCAATCATATAAAATTCACGGATTAAGAAAATAAATATAATTCTTTTCCATAAATCCCTCGCTTCAAATAATGAATTTATGATTTGAATATATTTTTTTTATCTTAATTCAAAGAATTTAACTTCAATTCTTATATATATATATATATATATATATATATATATATATATATATATATACGTCAATTGAATAAAATCACAACCTACATGAATAGAAATTCACTTTTTTTGGCGTTAAGTTCTTACAGCTGTTTCGTGAAAGGATGGACAATTACCTTTCGTCCTTAGAAATGTAAATCTTCCATCCAGTCACTCCTCAGAGACGCTTACAACTATTCCCAACAATCAGTTGCGAACACGTTTATTTTTATATATATATATGCGAAGCGAACACGTTTATTTTATATATATATATATATATATATATATATATATATATATATATATATATATATATATATGCGAACACGTTTATATATATATATATATATATATATTTAAAGGAGATTAGAACAATAGTCTAAAGAGCTGAATGTATTTCAATGTAAATTTTAAATTATCAATCACATTACTTAATATATATATATATATATATATATATATATATATATATATATATATATATATATAATTTATTTATACAAACATTGATAGCTACATATGTGCATAAATGTTTCTGTAATCACCCCTGCTAGGGAGATTACGTCTTCAGGCCATGAATTATCTTCGAAAACTCTATAAATATTAAAAAAAATATATATATAAAAATACTTTCCAAGAATGGAGGTAAAATAGTTTCGCTTGTTTTCTTTTCCTTTTAAAGGAAATGTTTTTCAATAATGTTTTATTGTTAAAGTGTTTTTTATTCAATAAGTCTGAAGAAAGGTTGTTCTTGTGAAAATGTTCAGACGACATAATGTTTGAATTTGTCCGAATCGTCTTGAAACAATTGAAACTAACAATAAAATAGACTTTTTGTTTCTATCAACCCATTAGCCTGAAGAATTTTAGAGTGGATGAAACGCGGAATATTCAGTGTAGCTTAATCACCATATACATTTTATAACTTACTGTATATATATATATATATATATATATATATATATATATATATATATATGCCTATGTGCCTATGTGCCTACATATTGGTCTGTAATATGTATGTATATGTATTATACGCTCTTATGCGTGCGTCAACGTCTGTATTAACTCTTAACTGTTTAAAAAAAAAACTCACTTTGAAATGAACAACGACCATGAAACCCGTAAATGTAACTCTGTAACTGCCAAAAATGACAGCCACAGTAACCCCCTTCCCTCTTTCTCTCCGTCTCCCTCAATTTCCTCCCATCTATCTGTCTACCTTTCCCTCTCATCTAATTAATATACCTTATCGAACAGGAAAAAAAAGTAGTCAAAATTTTAAAATCCAAAAATTGAAACTCCTTTTTCCCCTCTCCTCTCATTACTCCCTCTCTTTTTTCTTTTCTCTTTACCATCCTCTCTCTCCCTCATCTCCCTATATCCTCATATCTCCACCCAAGCCTACCCGAATCTGCTACCCCCACACACAATACAATCTAATATACTTTAAACTTCAAAACTCAAATATTGTCATTACCCGCCTCCCCCCTCTATTATCTCCTATCTCAAAACCTCCCTCCTTTTTCTTTCTCTTTTTTTCTTCCTCCCCCCTATTCCTGCTAAAAACAATTCTTCCTAATACAAACCAACCATTTCTGTAAGGTTTGACGAGGCTGTTAGATCGTAAAAACGGTCCAACATCTGAAACATATGTAACCAAATAGATAAAACGGTAATAAAAAATAAAACTCATATTTGCTCTGCAATAGTATTGAGCACTCTCTTCAGGTTTTTACTAATTACCAGTTTTACCATATATATATATATATATATATATATATATATATATATATATATTAGTGATGTGACGATTTCAATATTTTCCCCATTAGGATACAATTACCGATTCCGAGCTAAGTTCCCGATTCCGATACAATTACCGATTCCGATTCCAATTCTTTATAAATTTCTAATTTATAATATTGTTATTTCTCCCGATTTTCGTAAAAACACAGTGTAAATAAACTTGTGGAGAAGGATATATCGATTTTTGCTTTACTGGTAATTTAAAATCAATAAATATTTATTATTTAATCATTATTACCAGCAATGGAAGATATTATTCCATATTCCAGATTACTCCCTTTATTTTTTTTCTCGCGCCTCTCAAGTTAAATCCTCCTACCACTTCCTTATGTTTAGAAGATAGAATTTAAATTTTTCAATTTTAATATTATTACATCATAACATTTTCACTTGTGACTACAAATATAATCTTGATTACAAAAACTGCATCTGATTTTTAAAGACTATTTTGCTTTGGTTTGATAAGCAATTTTTTTATTTAATTATTTTTATTTTAATTTAATTTTACTTTAATCTTAGTTGCCTGTATACAGATATCTTTTGTTTTTTATTCACAAACTGATTGAAAACTGAATTTTAAAACTGATACATGAAAAAGTTTTTTACCAGATTGATATAATCAAAGATTTGTCGGATATCCAATCAAACTATAGAAAAAATGTGGAAATATGTATATATTGGATTGTTACCAACTTCTCTGGATTTATTACAATACGCGTTGGATCTTTTTACCTGCCGAATACCAAGAACTTCCATTACAGGATTTAGCATACACTTTCGATTTGAAGTTCAATATCCTTTTTTTGCTGCATCAATATCCAATTTTCATTATTCTATGTTGCTAAAATGATTTAAAAACTTTAAAAACATTTAATTTTCTATGTTTATTACCTCTAGCAAATCAGGTGCAAACCTTTTATAATATTTGCTAATAGTTTTCCTTTTTCAAATCACAAATTTTAAATTCCTAAATTATGATTTATTTTTTCTATCTAGAATATTGAGCAATTTTATTTAGCTGGGATATTCTTATATAAAATATTACACCCAATAATATTTTGTAAGACCGATAATCACTGAATTTGCACACCAGTAGATTTATTGTATTACATTATTCTGTATAAGTATATATATATATATATATATATATATATATATATATATATATATATATATATATATTTGTGATTTGAAAAAGTTATATTTCAAGTATAAAATATACTTATAAAAGAATAATATATACATATATATATACATGTATTATACACATCGTTAGTTAAAATTGTTTCAAGATTATTCGGACAAATTCAAACATTATATAGTCTTGTTGCTATCAATCTATTCCTTGATGTCTTGTTTTTTATTAAAACAATATATGAATGCTCATTTATGAAATATGATAATTTTTGACGCTTACAGTTTAAGTTATCTCATTTTGACTTAAAAATTATTGATATATGAACGGTTACCGAATTTTCAATTATATAAACCCTATAAAATTCGGAATACTATAAATAAGAGTATATATATATATATATATATATATATATATATATATTTAATAGTTACTATTAATAATAATTACTTAAATCTACACATTAATATTAATACCTCCTTATAAAATTTATGTGGATACATCAAATTATCTCTCTATCCTTAATGTGGATGACTATATATATATATATATATATATATATATATATATATATATATATATATATATATATATATATATGTATATATATATTCATTTTAATTTTAAATTAAAATTAATTTTAAAATTAATATACCTGCTCTGTTCACTCATTGAGCACTATTTTGGTAGACACATTTTGTTTCATTGGATGTACTTCTAGGAAACTAAACTACTGGCTATATATATATATATATATATATATATATATATATATATATATATATACATATATATATACATATATATATATATGTATATATATATATACATATATATATACATATATATATATGTGTATATATATATATATATATATATATATATATATACTTATAAAATAATAATTATTGTTTAAAAAACAAATTGACTCTCCCGTCGATTTCGATGTATGAGTTCCCGTCACAACAACTAAGTTGTTCGGAAATCCACACAGATTATTTGTTTATAGCGGTGAAGGCTTTGTGTAGAACCAACCACACTTATTAGTATTACTGCTAATCTTTGCCGGTGCAGATGACTGACACAAGACAGAACATACAATAGACCACAGGTTTTACATGAGACTGTACCTTCTAGATGCACGACTTAACAAATACTGGGGTGCATCTCTTCCAGTGAATCAATACGCCTCCAGATGCCAATCTGGAAATTTCTACGACTGTTTTTTAATTATATATATGACCAAATAAATGTTTATGTAAAACAATTAAAAAGAATATATATATATATATATATATATATATATATATATATATATATATATATATATATATATATATATATATAAAGTAATTTTAACTTTTTTTGGAAAGGAGAGTGATTATATTATTAAAACCTAACACTTACTTAACGCTAATCTCACCTAACCTGATCTGCATTCATCTTTTTACATCATTTTCCTCCCTCATTTAAGACTGCAAACTGCTTCAGCCATTTTCTGTTTGTTCCGTAAATTGCAATTGAAAATATTCGGGTCGATATGGATCCTCTCGCATAGAAGCGCCATATTCTTTTAAATAATCGTTTATCAGTTTTTGAATGGTGTTTCTCGCTTCTTGCTGCGCCAGGTCTGAAGCTGTATGTCAACTGCTACTGCGGTCGATCGCAAAGTTAGGACGACGCTATTGCAGCGCGGAAGCTTCGCGCTGTTTTGCAACTCTGCTTTGTCTGCGCACTCACCGACAGCGTTCCTGTCTGTTTGCGCCGTTTTTCCCCGCACGGCAGCGTTAACTCACGCATTAACTCACACGTCGTATCAAGTATGTGGCGGACACACGCGGGTAAAACGCTTCCGACTTGATGTAAAACTAACTGTATTTAGTTGCCGTTGCTCGGGTCATAACACATTGCATCTTGGAGGACTTAGATATATGGAACAAACAATAAAAGCAAAAATTACGTTTCAGAATTTTTAAGATGAGGATTGATTCTTTGGTTGTCAAGCACCCGTGGCGCAGTGGACAAAGTACTTGATAAAATGTAGTTGTAAAAATTACACTCTTCTAGAGGATGAAGGTTCCTCAGTGCGGGCGACACTCAAAATACAATTGCGAATCACTTAGGAATTTTACTCAGTCATGGCTGATGGAACTAGAAACTGCTACCCCTGTGGATTAAATAAAGGCTTCCGTTATAAATTCCGTGCAAATTTCCGTGTTCAACAAAAAGATTCCCGAATACTGCAGAAAAATTCCCGAATTCGACAAGATATACGTGAAGAAGATCGGAGGTTACATCGACTGAAACGTTGTGAAAATAAAAATAAGACGAGAACAGTATTCCGAGAAATCCAAATGAAACGGAAAATAGAAATGTTTTTTGATTGAAAATACATTTTCACTTTTCGTATTATTTGGATGTAGGGACGGACAATAAAAGCAAAAAATCTTTTTAATGAAAAATTAATATTTCTGATTAAATAAACCTCATCAGGAATCAATTATTCGATCTTTATGAAAATGTTCAGTATTTGTAATTAATAAATGTGTGCTAATATCAATTAGTTATTTTATGTTTTATTAAAACACAATAATTTAATAAATTTTCTAAAGGTCACTGACGTTCATCTCTTTCTCCTCATCCACCTTAAGGACAAAATTTGGTTTTATTTTACGCAGTCGAAATCCAATGACTTCCTTTACAAAAACATATTGAAGATGAGAAAGAATGTTAGATTTCCGTGGGAAATAATATCGAAGTTTAACAGTGACGACAATGCTTTTAGAGCTTTAAATACTAAATTGCTTTTTGCCCTTTTCTCTGCATATCCCGGCACTCCTTGCTACTGGAATCAATGCTGATTAAGGAGAGGTGCGGTGTGAGATTATGTAATCCTTGCTTCATTACACGTAAATTCATTGTTATTTTTACGACTTAAATTTTTTTAACCGAGAAAAAGTTAAAAGTTTAATTATCTGCTTGAATAAATTAAAAATATAATCTTTAATTAAACTGAAAGATAAAAGAGCGTGCATCGATTATAAGAATAATAAAATCTATTTCTTCTTAGATTTGATGGACGGAATAAATTATTTGAAACGAAATAAGATCCATAAGTTTTAATCATCTGAAAAACTTTAAATTCATAAATAGATATTAAAAAAGCATTAAAATAGAATAATTTGCTAATTTTTGTTGGTCTTTTTAATCTTTGATTAAAATAATTTCTTTTTATTAAAATAAAAAGAAATCGTTCCCGTAGTTCAGTGGGCAGAATACAAAAAAATTCAGTTGTTGACATTGTTTTGAGGGTTGACGGTTCAATCCCTAGTATGAGCGACAGAAATTACTGCTGCGAATTACTTAGGACTCTAATCTAGTCGTGGCTGACAGAAAGAGCGCATAAATTAAATAAAGGATTCGTTCGAAATTCCATGCGTTTTCCCGAATTCTACAGAAATATTTCCGAGTTCGAAAAGCTACACCTGAATAAGGTCCGAGACTACATCGACCAAAACGAAACTCAAGATGAGAACAGTAGTTCGAAGAATATAAATATACGATCATCTTAATTATAAATCGGGATTATTTTAAAATGATTCCAAATTTAACTATATTTACTATTTTAACATTTATTTTAATTATTTTTTATATTACAGCATTATTTAATATTTTAATGCTTAAAAATCATTTAAATTGAAAAATTATTCCAAATACAATTATATTTATAATTTTCAAATTAAAAACTTACTTAAGTTTTAAAATTATTCAAATATAATTTTATTTCCGATTTTCCAATTAAAATTTATTTGAATTAAAAAATTATTCAAACTGTAATTATATTTACAATTTTCAAATAAAAAATTAATTTAAATTTAAAAATTATTACAAATAGTATTTAATTTAAAATTTTAAAATTAAAAATTTATTTAAAGTTAAAAATTATTCCAAATATAATTTTATTTCCAATTTTCAAATTAAAATTTATTTAAATTTAAAAAAATATTCAAACTGTGATTATATTTTCAATTTTCAAATTAAAAATGTATTTAAATTTTAAAATTATTACAGATAGTGTTACATTTACGATTCCAAATTAAAATCTTATTCAAATTTAAAACTAATATCAAATAAAATTCTATTATAGAATTTTCAAATTAAACGTTTATTTAAATTTTAAAAAATATTCCAAATATAATTATATTTATAATTTTCGAATTAAAAATGTATTTAAATGAAAAAAAATTAAACATAAAACTATATGTACTATTTTTAAATAGGATTAAATAGTTTTAAGTTTTTTTTATTTGAATAAATATTTAATTAATAGTAAATAAAAATATTTAATCTTTATTTATCAAAGTTACACACTGACGTGAGACGCAGACACACAGACACATGAGCTCTTGTCAGATAAATTTATTATTAAGATGTGCATTGCGTTTGTTATAAACTTAACATGTAAGTAAAAACGATACTCGTAAGTAAAGGTTTTAATGACAAGAAAGCAATAAATATATTGTCTTAATATAAGGTTGACAAGAAAGTTTTTGCGGAATTTTTTATTTTGATTTCAAATGATGTATTTTCAAATAAATTTTCTTTATAATACATTTACTTTGTATATCATTTTAAATATCGTTTTTCACTCTGTCTAATCTTTTAAATTACAATCGTTTAAAAACAATTATGTCTTCTTTTCAGAATGTTTTATACAAGATGGAAAAAAAAAACAAATTTTCACAATTTTCTTATTTCAATTCAAGCTAGGCTGAAAAGCTGCTGAAACAGCTTGCAATATAAACAAAGCGTTCAGCCCACGAACAACTACTAAACGCAGAGCAAAATGGTGATTTAAGAAATTTCGTAGCGGCGACGAGAGTCTTGAAGATGATAAGCAAATGGTCGGCCATCGGATGTTGTCAATGATCAATTAATAGCCTTAATCGAAGCCAATCCAAGCATAACTGTTCCAGAACTTGCTTCTGAATTAGATCTAACGTAAACGACAATTTCCAACCACTTGAGAAAGATTGGAAAAACAAAAGTGTTCCTTATGAATTAGACAGCAAAGAAAAGAAACGTCGTTAAGTAGTGTCATCTTCCCTTCTTTTACGCAACAAGAACAACCCGTTTCTCGACCGGGTTGTGACTTGTAATGAAAACTGGGTTCTTTACGACATCTGGCGACGCTCAGCCAGAGTTGCATCAAAAGAAGATCATGCTGGCTTTGGTGGTTTGTGACAGTTCCCATCTATTGCAGTTGTTTTTTTTTTATGCAGGCGAAACCATTACGACGAAGAAGTACTGTCAACAAATGAATGAAATTCAGCAGAAACTTCAACAACATCACCCAGAGTAGAAAAAGACCAAATTCTCCTCCTCGACAATGCCCGACATCACTTTCTTAAACTGACCCTGCAGAAGTTGAATGAACTGGGCTATGAAACTCTGTCTCATCCACCATACTCTCCAGACCTCTCACTTACCGACTACCACTTTTTCAAGCATCACGGCAACTTTCTGCGTGAGAAATGCTTAAAAAAATGTAAACGATATCAAAAACGTCTTTAGCAACTTTATTGCCACCAAATCGTAAGACTTTTATGTTACTGACATGAATACACTTGGTTTGCGTTGGCAAAAGTGTTTTAATTCTGATGGTGCTTATTGGATCAATAAATTTTTGTTTGAGCCGAGATATGTTTATCTGAATTTTAAAAGTTTAAAACTGCAAGAACTTTCTGGCCAATCTGATAATATATACTTGTTTATTTATCAATAAACTATCCCTTGTAAAGTTTGGGAGGGTAAACCTCCACGGAATCAATATTATTATGCCTTTGTTTGACAACAACTACACCACTGTCTGACTGATTGAAAGTTCAAATTATAAGAACACAAAAAAATAAAAAACTATAATGAACTAGCAGGGAAACCCGACGTTGCCTGGAATTGAATTATGATCAACGAATGTTTCACATTTCCAATACTTTTGTCATCGAAATCGATGAAGTCGCTACTTTTGACTGTATAAAAAATGTCAATTTGTGTTGAAATCGAACTTTTCCTTCTTTAATGGGATGTTTTTGTATAATCAAATTTTGACACTTATCTCCGGCATTCTGATACAAAACTGATTTAAGAACACTCCCAGACACATAAAGCGCGTTTATGTAAAATTTAATAAAAAAAGAAGTTTGGGAATCCATAGACAAAGAACACAAAATAGAAATAAATAAAAAAAATAGCAGTAGTAGACTCAAGAGGGGTCAAGAGGCACATACCTTATATTTATTCCAACAAAACAAGTTCCACCAGCGAAAAATTTAAAGCATCACATAAATCATTATGATTTATTGGTTTAACAAAACGTCTTAATCTGGAAATCTATCTCATGTTAGTTTAATTATTTTGTGTAACTTGAATATGATCAGTTTAAAATGATATACGTATGTACAACTTCCGTAAAAAACGCTACGTTTATGCTCCGCTCGTATTCACACTATCCATGTAAAATCGAATAATAGCATGCTTAGTACAGTAAATTATTAATTTTAAAATTCATATTATTTACTAGCAGGGAGACTCGACGTTTCCGGGGTTTGAATGATAATAATCGAATGTTTCACATTCCGCTATTTTTATTGTCAGCGAAATCGGCGAAATCGTTCGGTTTTCAATCAAATCGATTGATCGCATGCTCTAGTTGGGGCGTCATCCTAATACATCTGGAGGAAGCTTCATGTGCCCCCCCGCAGTTTTTTAGTCCACAATATATTGTCGTCCACATTGCACTGTAGAGAACCTACTGTTGGTTTTTATAAAATTATTTTTCATATATAATGACTTGAATTAAAGTTTAAAATGCAAAAATCAAGTATCATGCTTCAGTTGTGCTCTAATCAGAAACATTCATTTCAAACGCGCCCCTGTTATATTAAAGAACAAACAATTGATTTTATCTGCCTGGCTTTTCTGCTTGTTTGGTAATAATGGCTTGAATTTAAGTATAAAATGGAAACATCAAGTATCATGGGTCAATTGTGCAGAAATTGACAGAAACATTCATTTCGAACGCGTCCTTGTCATATCAAAGAACATACTGTTAAACCTATATGCCTGGCTTTTCGGCTTGTGTGGCAATAAAACTTATCAAATGCACTTGTGATGTTAGGCTGTATAAGGTGTTAACGTTAGATAAAATCGGCTGTTTTTGCTTTCATCGGATTATTTCGATTATCGATACTTATCGAAGACATTCCGATACAAAAACCCCTTAAGAACATTTCAAGGCACACCAAGTTTATTCGTGTAAAATTTCATAAAAATCGGCTTAGCTATTTCGGAGTCCATAGGGAATGAACTCACACACGCACAAGTTCCTTTCATATAATAGTGAAGAATATTTGCTCATAAAACAAATGACAACAAGATTGTTCCTTGACCTTCGAGCCCAAACTTTATCGAGCACTAGTGGTGGGTACCGCTTCGGATACCCTTATCGAGCGGCTGGGATAGTCAGAGGAGGAGATCCGCTCACAGTGGAATTGGGTGCCGAGACGGGACTTTCTGAATAATTCTGAGTTTTCTCTTACCTGGCGACTGGTCCAGAACATACTGCCCCTTTTTACCAAACCCCACAAAGTAGACAGGGATATCGCTCCCTGGTATCTGTGCTGCAATGATCATGAAATTAAAACGGCTGAGCACGCCTTTTTCTATTGCAGTCGACTTCGGGGACTCATGGATAAAGAGATAACAGCTCGCATCGATGCCGAGCGCCCACTTTGCTTGATGCCACATACGTCATAGACAACATTGATTCACCACAGTCTGGGGAGAAAACTATGTTTTTGTTTTGGCTATCTCAGCAGTAGCGAGAATGGTGATTTGGATCACCCGCCTTCAAAAGGTCTACGTGGGGACATCTGCTCCAGATCGTGATCTGATTGTTATTTTTAATATCTGCTTAAAGTGAAAGGAGGTTACCTCGATCGGGTTTCAATAAGATGTAGGTTCATATCACTAGTTTATGCATCCGTCGAGCCAGGTTTGAATATGTGCTTCCTCCGTAAAGCATGACACGTGCTGTCCTGGGTACTTCGGAACCCATCTTGTAGAATAGTGTAGTCCTTAAAAAGACTCTTGGCTGGTCGTACAAATGAGATGTTCCTGCTTTATTTTTTGGTGCTAGAGAACGTCCGAGTTTGCCCCACCCATGCTTTACTTTGTTTTGCCTTCACTCATGTATTTCCCCACTCGGAGGTCACATTCGACACGCATCTTTCCACCCTAATATTTTCTTCCCAAATCCTCTAGTAAATCACCCCTGTCCTATCTAGAGAGCGTCCTGCTTGTTTTCTGTTCCCGGCAAACAGTGGGCGATCTAATACTAAAATATGTCACTGTTGAGCAAATAATACGGAATAGAATTTGGAAATACCATTAAAACATGTCACTGTTAAGCAAATAATACGGAATAGAATTTGGAAATACCATTAAAATATGTCACTGTTAGGCAAATAATACGGAATAGAATTTGGAAATACCATTAAAATATGTCACTGTTAAGCAAATAATACGGAATAGAATTTGGAAATACCATTAAAATATGTCACTGTTAGGCAAATAATACGGAATAGAATTTGGAAATACCATTAAAACATGTCACTGTTAAACAAATAATACGGAATAGAATTTGGAAATACCATTAAAATATGTCACTGTTAAGCAAATAATACGGAATAGAATTTGGAAATACCATTAAAACATGTCACTGTTAAACAAATAATACGGAATAGAATTTGGAAATACCATTAAAACATGTCACTGTTAAGCAAATAATACGGAATAGAATTTGGAAATACCATTAAAATATGTCACTGTTAGGCAAATAATACGGAATAGAATTTGGAAATACCATTAAAACATGTCACTGTTAAACAAATAATACGGAATAGAATTTGGAAATACCATTAAAATATGTCACTGTTAAGCAAATAATACGGAATAGAATTTGGAAATACCATTAAAACATGTCACTGTTAAACAAATAATACGGAATAGAATTTGGAAATACCATTAAAAAATGTCACTGTTAAGCAAATAATACGGAATAGAATTTGGAAATACCATTAAAACATGTCACTGTTAAGCAAATAATACGGAATAGAATTTGGAAATACCATAAAAATATGTCACTGTTAAGCAAATAATACGGAATAGAATTTGGAAATACCATTAAAATATGTCACTGTTAAGCAAATAATACGGAATAGAATTTGGAAATACCATTAAAATATGTCACTGTTAAGCAAATAATACGGAATAGAATTTGGAAATACCATTAAAACATGTCACTGTTAAGCAAATAATACGGAATAGAATTTGGAAATACCATTAAAATATGTCACTGTTAAGCAAATAATACGGAATAGAATTTGGAAATACCATTAAAACATGTCACTGTTAAGCAAATAATACGGAATAGAATTTGGAAATACCATTAAAATATGTCACTGTTAAGCAAATAATACGGAATAGAATTTGGAAATACCATTAAAATATGTCACTGTTAAGCAAATAATACGGAATAGAATTTGGAAATACCATTAAAACATGTCACTGTTAAGCAAATAATACGGAATAGAATTTGGAAATACCATTAAAACATGTCACTGTTAAGCAAATAATACGGAATAGAATTTGGAAATACCATTAAAACATGTACCTGTTAAGCAAATAATACGGAATAGAATTTGGAAATACCATTAAAATATATCACTGTTAAGCAAATAATACGGAATAGAATTTGGAAATACCATTAAAACATGTCACTGTTAAGCAAATAATACGGAATAGAATTTGGAAATACCATTAAAATATGTCACTGTTAAGCAAATAATACGGAATAGAATTTGGAAATACCATTAAAACATGTCACTGTTAAGCAAATAATACGGAATAGAGTTTGGAAATACCATTAAAAAATGTAACTGTTTAGCAAATAATACGGAATAGAATTTGGAAATACCATTAAAAATGTCACTGTTAAGCAAATAATACGGAATAGAATTTGGAAATACCATTAAAAATGTAACTGTTAAGCAAATAATACGGAATAGAATTTGGAAATACCATTAAAACATATCACTGTTAAGCAAATAATACTGAATAGAATTTGGAAATACCATTAAAATATGTCACTGTTAAGCAAATAATACGGAATAGAATTTGGAAATACCATTAAAAATGTAACTGTTAAGCAAATAATACGGAATAGAATTTGGAAATACCATTAAAACATGTCACTGTTAAGCAAATAATACTGAATAGAATTTGGAAATACCATTTAAATATGTCACTGTTAAGCAAATAATACGGAATAGAATTTGGAAATACCATTTAAATATGTCACTGTTAAGCAAATAATACGGAATAGAATTTTGAAATACCATTAAAACATGTCACTATTAAGCAAATAATACGGAATAGAATTTGGAAATACCATTAAACATGTAACTGTTAAGCAAATAATACGGAATAGAATTTGGAAATACCATTACATATGTCACTGTTAAGCAAATAATACTGAATAGAATTTGGAAATACCATTAAAACATGTCACTGTTAAGCAAATAATACGGAATAGAATTTGAAAATACCTTTAAAATATGTCACTGTCAAGCATATAATACGGAATAGAATTTGGAAATACCATTAAAATATGTCACTGTTAAGCAAATAATACGGAATAGAATTTGGAAATACCATTAAAACATGTCACTGTTAAGCAAATAATACGGAATAGAATTTGAAAATACCATTAAAATATGTCACTGTTAAGCAAATAATACGGAATAGAATTTGGAAATACCATTAAAACATGTCACTGTTAAGCAAATAATACGGAATAGAATTTGGAAATACCATTAAAACATGTCACTGTTAAGCAAATAATACGGAATAGAATTTGGAAATACCATTAAAATATGTCACTGTTAAGCAAATAATACGGAATAGAATTTGGAAATACCATTAAAATATGTAACTGTTAAGCAAATAATACGGAATAGAATTTGGAAATACCATTAAAATATGTCACTGTTAAGCAAATAATACGGAATAGAATTTGGAAATACCATTAAAATATGTCACTGTTAAGCAAATAATACGGAATAGAATTTTGAAATACCATTAAAACATGTCACTATTAAGCAAATAATACGGAATAGAATTTGGAAATACCATTAAAATATGTCGCTGTTAAGCAAATAATACGGAATAGAATTTGGAAATACCATTAAAACATGTCACTGTTAAGCAAATAATACGGAATAGAATTTGGAAATCCCATTAAAATATGTCACTGTTAAGCAAATAATACGGAATAGAATTTGGAAATACCATTAAAATATGTCACTGTTAAGCAAATAATACTGAATAGAATTTGGAAATACCATTAAAATATGTCACTGTTAAGCAAATAATACGGAATAGGATTTGGAAATACCATTAAAATATGTCACTGTTAAGCAAATAATACGGAATAGAATTTGGAAATACCATTAAAAAATGTAACTGTTAAGCAAATAATACGGAATAGAATTTGGAAATACCATTAAAACGTGTCACTGTTAAGCAAATAATACGGAATAGAATTTGGAAATACCATTAAAATATGTCACTGTTAAGCAAATAATACGAAATAGAATTTGGAAATACCATTAAAATATGTCACTGTTAAGCAAATAATACTGAATAGAATTTGGAAATACCATTAAAACATGTCACTGTTAAGCAAATAATACGGAATAGAATTTGGAAATACCATTAAAACATGTCACTGTAAAGCAAATAATACGGAATAGAATTTGGAAATACCATTAAAAAATGTAACTGTTAAGCAAATAATAGTGAATAGAATTTGGAAATACCATTAAAAAATGTCACTGTTAAGCAAATAATACGGAATAGAATTTGGAAATACCATTAAAATATGTCACTGTTAAGCAAATAATACGGAATAGAATTTGGAAATACCATTAAAACATGTCACTGTCAAGCAAATAATACGGAATAGAATTTGGAAATACCATTAAAATATGTCACTGTTAAGCAAATAATAGTGAATAGAATTTGGAAATACCATTAAAAAATGTCACTGTTAAGCAAATAATACGGAATAGAATTTGGAAATACCATTAAAATATGTCACTGTTAAGCAAATAATACGGAATAGAATTTGGAAATACCATTAAAACATGTCACTGTTAAGCAAATAATACGGAATAGAATTTGGAAATACCATTAAAAAATGTCACTGTTAAGCAAATAATACGGAATAGAATTTGGAAATACGATTAAAACATGTCACTGTTAAGCAAATAATACGGAATAGAATTTGGAAATACCATTAAAACATGTCACTATTAAGCAAATAATACTGAATAGAATTTGGAAATACCATTAAAAAATGTCACTGTTAAGCAAATAATACGGAATAGAATTTGGAAATACCATTAAAATATGTCACTGTTAGGCAAATAATACGGAATAGAATTTGGAAATACCATTAAAACATGTCACTGTTAAGCAAATAATACGGAATAGAATTTGGAAATACCATTAAAACATGTCACTGTTAAGCAAATAATACGGAATAGAATTTGGAAATACCATTAAAAAATGTAACTGTTAAGCAAATAATACGGAATAGAATTTGGAAATACCATTAAAATATGTCACTGTTAAGCAAATAATACGGAATAGAATTTGGAAATACCATTAAAATATGTCACTGTTAAGCAAATAATACGGAATAGAATTTGGAAATACCATTAAAATATATCACTGTTAAGCAAATAATACGGAATAGAATTTGGAAATACCATTAAAACATGTCACTGTTAAGCAAATAATACGGAATAGAATTTGGAAATACCATTAAAATATGTCACTGTTAAGCAAATAATACGGAATAGAATTTGGAAATACCATTAAAACATGTCACTGTTAAGCAAATAATACGGAATAGAATTTGGAAATACCATTAAATATGTCACTGTTAAGCAAATAATACGGAATAGAATTTGGAAATACCATTAAAATATGTCACTGTTAAGCAAATAATACGGAATAGAATTTGGAAATACCATTAAAATATGTCACTGTTAAGCAAATAATACGGAATAGAATTTGGAAATACCATTAAAATATGTCACTGTTAAGCAAATAATACGGAATAGAATTTGGAAATACCATTAAAACATGTCACTGTTAAGCAAATAATACGGAATAGAATTTGGAAATACCATTAAAACATGTCACTGTTAAGCAAATAATACGGAATAGAATTTGGAAATACCATTAAAATATGTCACTGTTAAGCAAATAATACGGAATAGAATTTGGAAATACCATTAAAATATGTCACTGTTAAGCAAATAATACGGAATAGAATTTGGAAATACCATTAAAATATATCACTGTTAAGCAAATAATACGGAATAGAATTTGGAAATACCATTAAAACATGTCACTGTTAAGCAAATAATACGGAATAGAATTTGGAAATACCATTAAAATATGTCACTGTTAAGCAAATAATACGGAATAGAATTTGGAAATACCATTAAAACATGTCACTGGTAAGCAAATAATACGGAATAGAATTTGGAAATACCATTAAAATATGTCACTGTTAAGCAAATAATACGGAATAGAATTTGGAAATACTCGGAATATAGTAGAGTCCAACAATCCCAAGAAAATTATTTGAAGGGATAATTTTAATTTCCATTGTTTTCGTTTGCTCATAATAAATTAATGCATGCTAGTATTCATTTCTGATTCCATTGATCTATTTTTGATGTATACTAGAAGGGATACCCAGCGTTGTCCGGGATTGAATGATAATCAACAAATGCTTCACCCTCTCACATTTTTATTCTCATGAAAATCGATAAAATCGGCCATTCTTTAATCAAATCGATTGATTGTCTGCTCTAGTTAAAGACCTCCGAAATAGGCTGGAAGGAAGCTTCACCCCACAATGACTTAATCCACAATATATTTTAATCTGCATTGCACTGTAGAGAATTTACTGCGGGTTTTATAAAGTTGTGTATAAATAATGGCTTCGCTTAAAGTTTAAAATGCAAAAGTCAAGTATCATAGTTCAGTTGTGTTCTAGACAGGAACATTCATTCTGAACGCGCTCCTGTCTTAATAAAGAACCAACTGTTGATTTTTTGAAAATTATTTTTACAGAATCACTTGAGGTAAAGTTAAACGTACAAAAGTCAATTATCATGGTTCAATAGTGCTCTAAAAAAGAAACATTCATTTCAAAAGTGATTAAAGAATCCACAGTTGATTTTATAAACTGGACCTTTCTAGCTTGATAAAACATTTCGAATGCACTTGTGATTTTGTTTATTTAGTCGAAATCGAACCTTTTTCCTTAATCGGATTTTTTTGATTATCGATTATTTGAAACTTATCGGACGCATTCCGATATAAATCCTACGCAAGAATACTACCAGACACATCAAGTATCTTTGTGTGAAATAAAGAAAAAAATCGGCCCAATCGTTTCTGAGATCATAGGGAACGAACTCTCACACTAACACAGACAAAGTTTATTTTATATAATAGAAGAAATATGCAATAGTTTTGTCAATATCTAATAAATAAATAATCAAAATGGTTCAGGAGTAGCAAAAACATTTTTATCATTTACTAATTAGAATTGTTACCGACATAAAAGAGCAAAAAATGGTGAAAGAGGGTGGCTCGCTAGCTTTCCATATATTTATGTCTCTTTCTCTTTGGCAATACGAGTGATTTCTTCACTAATGACGTGTTTCGTTGTCCGTAGTCGCTTCTTGTTCCTCACATGCGGAATTTACATGATCTACTTCCAACTTCTTGCTCCATTCACGATCATCAAGTCGCTCCTGAGGAGACATATGTTGCTGATTGTCTTTTTCGGTTTGTGGAGACCACTTTTTTTTACAAAGGAGTCACCATTTATCAAGGTCATGAGGCCACTCAAGGATAAGGGTTAATGTACGACAGTCAATGGGGCAATACCGTAGAAATCGTTAGTAGTGGAAATCTGACAAATTAGATTTCTTAAGAGGATGTGCTCATCAAAAACTTGTTTATATTCAACCATATCGTAGTCAGCTGAAAAGCAGGCACACAGAACAGGCAGTTCTAAGAAAGAAGCTTTGTTCATGGAATCCACGTTTAGGTTTAGGCACAGATAAAGAGTGGGGGAAATTATTGATAGTGGTTTCAGCTTGACGAGTGTTTTCGTGAAGGTTTGACAAGGAGGGACCATACATTTTGGCTCAGACAAGCACTTGCTATGAAAATAGCACTAGAGCAAGGACAGGTTCGCAACGTCTCTTCTGTGGGAAAGAGGATGCAGGGAAGAGAAAAGGGCATCTCATACTAGGCTACGAAGTCTATTACTCTGTCATGGCAGTATAAAGTGTTTCTAGCAACTCCTGCCCAGATGTAGCAACAATACCCCAGATTAGGACGTACTTGGCTCTTATACAGGTAGAAAATTGCATCGGCAGTGAGATATCTACTGCAGCAGTAGAATTATCCCACCATTTTCCGAGCGAGTTTGGCAATGGATTTGATATAAGTGTTCCATTTCAGATCAGGATTAAAGACCAAACCCAGGAGCTAGTTAAAATATGAAACCTCTCAAAGGCTAGAGCCATTCATTTTAATTGATGACAAACGGGGGTCAGAGCGTTGATAATGAAAAGATAGAAGCTTAGTTTTAGATGCATTAAAATCAATCAGGCACCTCTTTCCCCATTGCAATACTTGCTCAAGATTATAGGAGAGAGAATCAGGGAGATCGTGGTCATTTATAGCCCTGAATTGTTGTATAAATGGTAGTATTGTCATCATAAATGTCTACGAATGATCTAAGAATTTGGGAGATCATTGATGAAGATCAGGAAGAGAATTGGTCCCAAAATGGATCCCTAAGAGACACCAGCATTAATACTGTGAGCTTCTGATTTCTGCCCATCAATCACTACTCTTATAAACCTATCAGAAAAAATTGATTTAGTAATTGAGAAAATATTTCCAGCTATACCGTAGCTAGAGATCTTTTGGAGTAGACCTTTATGCCATACCTTATCAAAGGCCTTTAATGTGTCAAGAGCAATTGTCCTATAAACGAAGCCTCCATCGAAATTCGGTAATCCTATGAAATATAAACGATAGCACATTATCTGTACGATAGATATAGCAGAACGGAAAACATATTGCATGTAACTGAAGAAGTGACGTGACTCTTTATTAAATATTAGTGTGCCCGGGCGACGGCAAAAATCCCTGCTGAGAAAAAAAGAATAATATATGATTTTGTTTAATCCATCAACAAACAATGTCATTTTAAGAGTTGAACGAAAACATACTTTGATTTGACTATTTCTTATGTATTACATTTTTTCTGCGTCATATTTACTTAAATTTTCTTTTTTTTCCTTTTTTTCACCCACTTTTATTATATACAAGCATGACACGTTAATCGGCGTTGCCCGGTGGAAGCATGCTCCCCCCTCGTAAAAATAAAACAACGGTTGTTGTCGTTGGTCAACACCAACCTTCTTATGTTAAGAACGGCTTTTGGAATAGACACCCTCCAACCTCCCCATGTTGCACGTTTGAACCAAAGTCAAATAAATATCTGACGATGAGATCTTTCTCGAAATATTATATGACACGGATATACCACCAGACCGACTTTCCCAGGTGACCACTGTGCAAATATAAATATAATGTGCATAAGAAATATATGAATAAGTACACATGTATTTGTAAGTTGTATTAATAAACTTTCTCACCTGCTTCAGCTGGTGTCTTTCCATTACCTCTGCATTGTACCGCCTTCTACACATTCCATTTAAATGTAAGACAATCGAAGCCGCTGTGTTGCTTTTAAAATTTAGCCTTTCCAAGGTTTGACAAATTGGCCGTTTTAAGGCTAAATTTGACCTTTTTCCGGTCTTCCATCAACTTCCTTAGATTTCAAAACCCGGTACTATGACCACAA
>NC_136488.1:169735946-169773446 GCF_053919585.1 Euprymna scolopes | reverse complement strand
CGGCCAGCATTAAACGTAACGTTAAATTTCAATAAAAAATGAAGTAAAAAACGACGGAAAGAAACGGAGACACGTGCATGCGAGTATTATGTTTATTTTTAAACAGTTCACTTCTTGTAAGTAAAATTTTTTTTTATTATTCAATTTTCACCCCAAACAAGGCACAGTGCCACTTTGAAGCAGGGGGCTACTATTAGGGAATTAATTAGCGGGGTCATTATGAGGGGAGAAGAGTAGAAAGATGTTTGTTAACATTACACTTGAACTTCTGCATATCATTGCAGTTGGGAAAGCAGAATCCCGGAAGGGAGTTCCAAAGACCCGCAGTTCTGGGGAAGAAACTATTGGAGTAAAAGGCTTTCTTGCACCTAGGGATCTCTACTGTAAAGGGATGAGACTTAGTAGCTTGTCGGGTTTGTCGGGGGTAGTTACGTCGGGGAGGTACAAGTGTTTGCAGTTCGTCAGAGCATTCACCATTAAAGTATTTGTAGAACAGGCAGAGGGATGCAACATCTCGTCGATGGGACAGAGGTTGAAGCCTAGATGACAGTTCAGGACCTATCAGGTTGGCGACTCTTTTTTGAACCCTGTCCAGGAGCGAGAGACAAGCAGCAGATGCACCAGCCCAGATGTGACAACAGTACTCCATACATGGGCGAATGGTTGCCTTATAGAGGTATAGGATACTGTCAGGCGTAAGTAGTTTTCTAGCACGGTAGAGGGAGCCAACCTTCCTTGCAGCAGCCTTGGCAATGCTCTCAATGTATCTATTCCAGTTCATATTCCCTGTAAACGTTAGGCCGAGGAGTTTAAAAGAAGTACTTTCAGGCAATGTGTTCTTGGCCATTGCTATTGGTGGTAGAGAAGGTTTCTTGTAGTTATTGAAGGAAACAAGCTTAGTCTTAGCAGCATTGAATGTGACCAACCATTTTTGTCCCCATTCCACTACGGATTGGAGGTCGTCCTCTAGTGTTTCTGCCATTTCCTTGGATATGTGTTCATTTGTTTTCCCCTCATATCTGTTATAGAGAGTGGTGTCATCGGCAAATATACCCATCTCCGAAACAATATTATCAGGGAGGTCGTTTATGAATATCAGGAATAATAGAGGTCCCATTCGTTTATGAATATCAGGAATAATAGAGGTCCCATTCGTTTATGAATATCAGGAATAATAGAGGTCCCATTCGTTTATGAATATCAGGAATAATAGAGGTCCCATTCGTTTATGAATATCAGGAATAATAGGGGTCCCATTCGTTTATGAATATCAGGAATAATAGAGGTCCAATAGAGGTACTCCAAATAAAAATACTCGAGCTGAGATCGAAATTAAAAACCAAAGACAGTGAGTCACGTACGATAACCATTAGACCAACTTGCCAAGATCTTTGAAAAGTGTTTTAAAACCCCGTAAAACAGTTGACAAACAGATAAACATCGATGACCCTTCCCCAAGTAAAAATTTTTACATTTTGACCCCTTAGCAACCTTTTTGCTGAATGAAAACCGTTTAAAATGTTTTCCACATATCTGAATACCTTTATACTAAATTTCAAATATATAGATAAAAAATTCGTTGAGTATATAGGTTGAGAAGTGTCCTCACATACACAATCTCACTTTTATAGATATACTAGCAGACCACTCGGCGTTACCCGGTTGTTAAATACGCATAAATATTTTAATTAATACAGAAATTGTGATATATGTATGCGTTTTTTTTTTTTTCGAAACCGTTAACTCCTTGTAAGTAAAAATTTAAAAAAAAAAGGAAGATACTCGAGCTGAGATCGAAACCAAAACCGAAAGACAATTATAGTGGGTGAATGAAATAATCCAACAACACGTACCTAGCAAAGTCAGAAATGAGACATACCGAGCAACAGACGGACTTGCCAACACAGACGGGCCTTCCGTAACTGACCATCTCATTAAAAACCCGTCATGTGGAGCGAACTTCAGCCCGAACTCTTTTTAAATTCTGAGTTGTGCTATTCAACATTCCTTTTTTTTACAAGGAAATCACCATTTATAAAGGCCCCAAAGCCACTCGGGGATAAGGGTTATTGTGTGTACAGTACGTTAGTGTTGGAGATTTGAAAAAATGTCTTACTTAAGGAGGCGGTTCATCAGAAATTTGTTTACATTGGACCTGAAGACACCCAGGTTGTAGTCAGGTAGGAAACAGGCAACTGGAACAGAGTTCCACAGTCGTGTACTTCTAAGAGAGAAGCTTTGTTAATAGAATCTGCTTTTTGATTTTGGTATGGGGAAAATTCTTGATAGTGATTTCAGCTAGGCGGGTGTTTTTCGTGATTGGCGAGGGGGGGACCATAGAATGGAGCTCAGACGAGCACCTGCCATGGTAGTAACGATAGAACAAAGACAAGCTCGCAACGTCTCTCCTGTGGAAGAGAGGTTGCAGGGAAGAGAATAGGGCATCATCCACTAGGCCACGAAGTTTATTTTGTACCCTGTCAAGGCAAGATAGGCTGTTTTTAGCAGCTCCTGTCCAGATGTGGCATCAGTACTCCATCCTTGGACGTACTTGGCTTTTATACAGATAGAGAATTGCATCAGGACTGAGATATCTTCTGGAGCGGTAGAAGGATCCTACTATTTTTCCAGCGACCTTGGTAACTGACTTGATGTACGTGTTCCATTTCAGATCAGGAGTAAAGTTCAAACCCAGAAGCTTATCAAAACATGGAGCTTCCCCTAGACGAGAGCCACCCATTTCAATTCATGCCAGATGGAGATTAGAGAGTTGATGATGTAAAGATAGGAGTTTGGTTTTAGATGCATTAAAAGTAACCAGCCACCTCTTCCCCCTCTGTACCATGCGCTCAAGATCAGAGGAGAAAGAATCTGAGAGAACTTTGTCATTTACGGCCTTTGATGTGTTGCCGTAGATGGTCGTGTCATCAGCATAGATGTCAATGAATGATTTAATTATGTGTTTAGGGAGATCATTGATGTAGATCAGGAAGAGAGTTGGGCCTAGGATGGACCCCTAAGAGACTCCAGCATTAATATTGAGGGCCTCTGATTTCTGCCCGTCAACCACTACTCTTATGAGCCTATCGGAGAGAAATGATTTAATGATCGAGAAAACATTTCCAGTTATACCGTAGCTGGAAATCTTGTGAAGTAGTCCCTTATGCCATACCTTATCGAAGGCCTTTGATATGTACAGAGCAATTTTCCTAGAAAGAAAGCCTTTGTCAAGAGATTCGCTAATCCTATGAGATATAACAGTTAGCACATCTGCTGTAGATCTGGCAGAACGGAAACCATATTGTGTGTCACTAAGGAGGTTATTTCTGCTGAGGTGGTTGACTGGAGACTGTTCACGTTCGGTTGAAAAGGCCTTCCCTCTGTAAACAGAGGGAACGTCTCTTAGGTTTAAGCTTGATTTGTCTCTAGGATCTTCGAAAATATCATAATCTTACTTTAGTTTAATCACTCCCACCCCCTCCTTTCCTACACTATAACGGAACGCAACGTAGTTTTATCTTAAATGTACATATTTTCGATTTCTCTTTTTAAAATCCCTCAATACAGCTTTGAGAAAGTGAGGGTGAAACCGGCCAGCTGACTACCACCCCTTTATTTTTCTTTCCTCTTCTTTGCCCCTTCTTCTTTTAAACGCATTCTACTTTTAATCATGAATTACAGAGTCTTCCCTTCCTGATTGCGTTATTTTAATTCTGACCACCTCAAAGAAATATTTTATATATATAAAAAGAAAACACTGCCAGTTGTACTGTAAACATATAAAAAGCTCAATAGCTAAAGGTATCCTAGAGCTATATTTATATTAAGTAAAAAGCTTCCCATTATTTCAGTCAATCTATGCTTTTAAATGTTATCTCCGAATATTGACAGAAATAAGCGGACGCTTTGAAAGGGACCCAAAAAAGTAATATCTGGCTTACAACAAAAAATGCTAGTTTTATTTTGGTGTCCCCCCCTGTTTTTGATGATACTTTGTTTTAAGAAAATCTTGTTATCAAATTATTGTTCAAGACATATTGTCTATTTCAATAAAAATCATCGTTTCCGAAACGATCGTACGCTCGAGTTGATCTTGTTTTTTTTTCTTATGTAACTGATTTTAATATTTTAATTCACAATTATGAATCATTTTCTCAATATAAAGTAAAACTCCTTTAATTTGAACTTCCTCTAAAGTTGCACTTCCTCTCATTTGGACTTCCTCTCATTTGGACTTCTTCTAAACCTGGACTTTCTCTAGACTTGAATTGTCTCGTCATTGAAATTGTATTAGCATATTTGATGCGGAGTTACAGTAAAACTGTTTACATATTGCGCAGAAATGTTAATATTAATACGATGTAATTAATGTAGATTAGCTATTGACAATTAATTTACTCTAACTGTAATTTTTTTTCAGATTTCTATATTTAAAATAGTGTAAAACAACCCATCACACTGGCTTGCAACTCTAAAAGAAAACAAGTGACACTGACTTTACTCGAAAAACGTCAAGTTATAGAAAAAATTAGATGCTGGAGTTGAAAATAGCGTTATATTGAGAAATTATAAGATTGGAAGAAGTACACTGTTTTACATTAAAAAGACAAAAGAGAAAATACAGAAGGCTGCTCTTTTCTCTACAAATAAAATACATATCAAAAGAAGGACTCTTCGCAGACCAAAGCAAGTTGAATTCGATCGAATATTGCATGAGTGGTTTGTAGAAAAACGGAATGAAGGTGTAGCAATATCTGGGTCTATGTTAATTGTTAAAGCAACATCTCTTAAGGAAGAGTTGAATATCGCAGAAGATATGAAATTCAGTGAAGGCGGGCGTAGGAGCTTTAGGGGTAGACATGGTATAAGACAATTAACAATGTCAGGCGGACAACGGTCTGCTGATACACACGTAGCATCAAATTATTGTGACAAATTCAAGACGATAATTGCCGATTATGGTTTAACACCAGAGAATGTTTACAACGCTGATGAAAGTGGCGTAAATTGGAAGTGCTTACCTAAAAAACATTAGCCGGATCCGAGGAGCAGAAAATAAAAGGATTCGAATTTTATAAAGACTAACAGTGATGGTATGCGCTAATGCTTCTGGAACTCATAAACTTAAGCTTCTTGTCATCGGCAAATCAAAGTGTCCCCGAGCATTTGCCAGTATCCTATTATTCTTCACGGAATGGGTGGATGAATCAACAGTTGTTTAAAAAATGTTTTTTGCAAGAATTTGTGCCAGTTGTCCAGAGGCGTTTTCTTGAATTAGGTAAACCTGATTCAAAGTGGTTGCTTCTGTTGGACAATTGTAGAGCACATCCTCCTGAGTCAGAGCTAGTGCCATCTTGCGGGAATATTTTTGTGTGCTACTTTCCACCTAATGTGACTTCTCTCATCCAACCTATGAATCAAGGGATTATTTGGAACTTAAAATGTTTCTACAGAAATGATTTTACGATGAATATGATAAATAGTACCGTGACTATAAGCGATTTTCAGCACCATTTTACTATCAAAGATGCCATATTTTCTCTCGCAAGTGCATGGAATCAAGTTCGAGCAAGCACATTAACAAAAGCATGGGGTAAATTATGCCCAGCGCCAAAGACTTCTGAACTGAAAGAATCAGAGAATAAATCTGGTCTAGAAAAAATTCTTGAAACCAAACGGTTACCGACCAACCACGTTGTTCTTAAATCACTTAATGCAAATGATGTTGAAATGTGGGTGCAACAAGATGAGGAAACTACTGATCAATATCCTGAAGGCTTTAATGGTGATGAAAATAGTGACAGTCCCCATTCTCTTGACCCTAATGTCACTAACCAAGAACACTCTGATGAAGCAATATCATAGTATGATGCAGAAAAGTCTATGGAGACGGTTCTAAAATTTATAGAAAAAAAATCCTTACTTTAGTGACAACTACTTTTGCAAGCAATGTCACTCCGAATAAATATAATCATAAAGAAGCTACAGAACCAAGAAATTGTAGATTTTCGTGATCGCTTACGGAATACAATAGCAGCGCCCGAGAGCTCAATCGATGAAAATAGAAACTGCAATGCGACTCATTCAATGAATTACTAAAAAAAACTGTATTTTACATAAATGTATGATTTCTGTAGATGATAACTAAGGTAATAAATGTCTAACAAGTAAGAGTAGATTTAATTTATTTTCAATTTTTTTGTTCCTGGTAATAATATTTAACAATTCTTACTTGCAATATATCGTAAACTCAACTTATATACCTGAAGTATTATATAGCAATGGATTTCATTTATTATTTCTTAATTCTTAGAAAATTAAAGTTAACTGCATCACATTTTTTATTACGATACTTGAACAGCATCCTCTAGTTTGAATAAAGCGGATGTTCAAATTATAGGAGTTATACTATATATATATATATATATATATATATATATATATATATATATATATATATATATATACTGATAGATTATAAAATCAAAACACATGAAACTAATAAGTGTATTGATTATAGGAAAATCCAGTTTCACATGGATATTTTCCATCCAAAACAAAACTTCTATATATAAATTGACCTTGTTTGTCTGTTTGTTTGAGGAACGATCTCTATCAAACTTCTTCATCAATGTTTGGTCTACACACTTGAAACTTGATATATAGGGAATTGAGATTGATTGAAATTCATTAATTGATTGAATATATATATATATATATATATATATATATATATATATATATATATATATTAAAAAAAGAACTTTTTTGTTTCTTTATCCTACTTTGATACTCTTAAATTATCAATTTCGGTGTGTTTTTCATTTTTAGTCATTTTATAAACAGTCTCCTTTTTGTATTTCATAACCATCATCATATAATTTCGTTGCATTCAATGCTAAAACCAGCAAATGTTCAGCTTTGCTATGCGTATACATTTCTTTCTCCCCAAGAGAGGAATATTACATTCTTTGAAACTCCATGGAATAAGGATATATTAATCATTTTTGTTTGAGGTATTCTATAGAAAAATAAATTTTACATGTAAATTGTCTGTTTATAGTTTTCATCTATGCTTCTTGTATTAAGCTCTACATACTATTGTCGTATTGAGCTTTTTTATTTGGTTGAGATTTACATCATCAACGCTCTGATCCCCATCTGGCATCAATTGAAATGAATGGCGCTCGTCTTGGGGAGGCCTCATGTTTTGACAAGGTTCTAGGCTTGACCTTTACTCCTGATCTGGAATTGAACACATACATTAAATCCGTTGCCAAAGCCGCTGGAAAACTGGTGGAACCCTTCTATAGATCCAGTAGATATCTCACTGCTGATGCAATTCTCTATCTATATAAGAGCCAGGTAGTCCAAGGATGGAGTACTGTTGCCACATCTGGGCAGGGCTGCGAGAAAGGACATGCTCTGCCTTGATAGAGTTCAAAATAGACTTCGTAGCCTCGTAGGAGATGCCTTTTTCTCTTCCTTGCCACCTCTATCTCACAGAAGAGATGTTGCGAGTTTTCTCTGCTTTATCGTTATTCTCATGGCAAGTGGTCGACTGAGCTTCAATCTCTGCCCCCCTCGCCAAACCTTTGCAGGAAATACTCGTCTAGCTTAAAACCCTATCAATAATCCCCCCACTCTTTATCTGTGCGTAAACCTAAACGTCGATTCCATGAACAAAGCTTCTTTCTTAGAACTGCCTGCCTGTGGAATTGTCTTTCGTTTTCCTGCTTTCCAGCTGACTAAAATATGGTTGTCTTCAAGTCCACCGTAAACACGTTCTTGATGAGCCGTTCCACTTAAGTTAACAAATTTACTGAATTTCCATTACTAACGATTACTATATTGTCCAAATGACTACTGTACACTCTTAACCCCTCGAGTAGTCTCTGGGCCTTGATAAGTGGTTATGCCTATATAAAAATACTCGATGAATTCGGATATATTTAAAAACAAGTGAGTTTGCAGGGAAAATTTTAGGGGAATTTCGGATGAAATATATTTTAGGATAACTGAATCTCTATAATCAATTAGTAAATAGTCTCTAATTTTCACTCTCTATTTTAAAACGTATAACGTCCTATTTTAAGATTTAAATATATTACAATTGCATAGGCTTTATATAGATTAGAGAGGTGTTCCAAAATTAATGCCTCCTATTTTTTTATCCCACCCGAATGAATCAAAAGAGATTACAAGTTGCATTGTAATGCTGACTGAACGTACACCTTTATGACATGACTGTTTAAATTCTCTGTTGCAAATATTGACGGCGTGAGACTTTAATAAAGCAACACCTGTCATCGGTGTGCGTCAGAAGCAGAGATGCGCCATTGAGTTCCTGGCAAAAATGCATTAAGAATAGTTGTGATTATGTAGAAAAATAAATTCTAGAATACAACAACAACAAAAAAGAGGTAGCTCTTTTTAATGATATCACTCCCGTCTTTGTAGCTCTTCAACTTTTCGTGAAGCACACATTTATCGAACAGTTGTGCGTGGATTGGCTTCCACTAATGTTCTTAATGGATCGTTTTTAACATCCGATGGCCAACCCCTACGCTCATCATCTTTAAGACTCTCGTCACAGCCACAAAATTTCTTAAACCGCCATTGTTTGTGTGTGCATTTAGTAGTTGTTCGTGTGCCAAACGCTTCATTAATATCGCGAGCGGTTTCAGCATTGAATTATAATAAGAAAATTGTACGAATGTGCTTTTTTATTATCTTGCATTCAACGTTCTGAAAAGAAGACATAATTGTTTTAAAATGATTATAATTTAAACGATTAGATTGAACGAAAGACGCTCTTTAAAATGATGTATGAAATAAAGGTATTATAATGAAAAATTATTGTGAAATGATACCATTTAAAATCAAAATAAAAAATTCCGCAAGAACTTTCTTGTCAACCTAATAGTTCTCGTCACGCAGGTGTCTCAGTAGCCTTGACTATTTTTACAAGTCTTACTGTATATATTATATACGAAGTCACTAACTTTCGCTTGTACTATTTTAAACTCCTGTTTGACATTTGTGTAGTTTACCCCTGCCCTGGGATTTCATATGGATCAGTAAACCAGCTCTTGACAGACAGGTTCTGCCACATAACCCTCAAACCTGAATGGGCTGAAGCGTGTTTAGAATGTTTAGAACTGATCACTTCCATAAAGCACGTGTCATTGTAGGAGATTTCCCTATTAAAGTATTAAGATATTTCAATTTTTTAGAATATTAAAAATCTATTATTATTTTTTTAAATATTACCTTAAAATTAGAATATAAAAATGTTCTTTTTTTAAAGTAATTTTAGGACTTTCTAAAATATGAAATGTTAAGATATTACATTGGGAGCGATTCTGGAATGTTCTAAAATGTAGAATAAGTATTATACTTTGAGGGATTCTAGAATGTTGCATCCACCAAAACCATAAAAGAACGCTATTTGTGAAAAGTCTTCAGTTAAGTTAGTTAAGTTAATTAAGCAAATAATCATTGAGTTGAGTCATCAGTCGCTAAAATGCTAACTACAGCTGTCTCCGGCAAAATTTCTAGAATAATTTTCAAGCCGAAAGGAACCCATTTAAAAAATCAATTACTTTTGGTAAAAATAAAGATGTCTATCTTTCACTCTGAGCAGAGAAATATTATTTCAATGTTTTCTTTTACTCGGTCTTTCTTCTAAATAAAAAAACAACATTAGACTGAAGTTAGAATTGATTATCTCCCTTAGACCTTGTCAAACGCTTTCAAATATCTAGTAATAGAAAGAAAACATATTTAATATTTGTAAAGATTGTTCGGTTTATGTTGAAATGAATGTTTACTGGTTTTCGATTTGTTTTATGTGCAATAAATATTTCTATTTTTTTTTACCACCAACCTTTTTCAAGTGTATCTCGGGAATGTTTCTGTCGAACTCGGGAATTTGGGCGGAATTTCGGGGGCACCATGTTCTACTTCCGTCAGCCATGACTGGATAGAGGTCCTAAATAATTCGCAATTGTATTTTTCGGTTGCCGACACTAAGGATCAAACATTCAAACTTCAGGAGAATACCACTTTTTACAAGTGAGTTTTCCAAGTACTCTGACCAATTCTCCGCGGGTTCTGGAGTGTAAAAATCATACTCAATATGAGAACAGTAGTCCGATGAATCCAAATAATAAAAATAACCAATCCTCATCTCCAAAATTCAGAAACGTCTGAGTCTTTTCTTTTTATTTATGTTACGTGTTTGATAATCTCTAGACACAACCGCGTAACACACGTTACAAAATCAAAGAATATTATCTTTGATAAAATAAACGTTCACAACCGTCACAAATACACGCGAGAGCGATCACTTCCGAGCCAACCTCTCACAGTACTACACGTTCAGGTCAAGCGTTTCCATGTTTTTGACTGTATCCTTAAAACGTCTAACTTGCATCTCGGATGTTTGCTATCCCCATATATTAGTTGTTTTAGTGGGTAACAATGAACTTAAAAAAACTTTGTTGTTCAAATTTTGAATCCAATTCCACCGAAACACGTTCATTACACCAACACTTGACCTTGTGTCCAATCACCTGAATAGGAAGTAAATAAACGGCAGTTATTTCAAGAACATGTTATCTTCCGTCTTAACCAGGTGTTTTCTCTCCAGCTATGTGCCAGACAGCATTAATACTTGTGGTGAGACCTGCTTTTGTTTATAATGAGCTATTCAAATGTTCTTCAATATAGTTAGTTTCATTAATTTGGACTGTCATTAAACAAACGTAGAGGGAGATATAGAAAGCTTTTAGCACCTTAAATCAATTTGCTTTGTACCGTGTCTAGAGAGATTTCTATAAATTAATCAAGCATAATTCAATTTAAAAACAAAGAAATATTTTAGCATTTATTTTCTGTAATTAAAATCTATAGTAAAAATAAAGTCTTCGAGAAACAAAATTTGATTAATTCAGATTTAGTATAATCTCTAATATTATATAAAAGGAACTTTGTGTCTGTGTGTGAGTGTGTTCGTTTCTTATGGACTCGAAAACGACTGCCCAATTTTTTATGAAATTTCACACGAAGGTATTTTATGTGCCTGGCAGTGTTCTTAGACAGGTTTTGTATCGGAATGCCTTCGATAAGTATCGGAGCGTAACATCACAAGTGTATTTGAGAAGTTTTATTACCATACAAGTCAAAACGGCCGACATATAAAAATCAATAATAGGTTCTTTGATATGACAGGGTTGCGTTACAAAATGAACGTTTCTGTTTACAGCACAATTGTCCGATGATACTTGACTTTTTTGTTTTAAACTTAAATGCAAGCCATTATCTCTGCACAAGCAGTGATGCCAGGCATATAAAATCAACAGTAGTTTTGTTTCTTTATTCAATAACATGTGCATGTTCGAAATTAATGATTTTGTTCAGAGTACAATTAAAGCATTATACTTTGCTTTTGAAACTTTAATTCAAGCTATTATATATAAAACATAATTCTATAAAATCGTCAGTAGGTTCTCTACAGTGCAATGCATTGTGGACTAAGTCATGTGAAGCTTACTCCCGGTGCAACGAGATGAGTCCATAACTAAAGCAATCCAATTGATTTAATTGAAAATTAATCGATTTCACCGATTTCCATGACAGTAAAAATATGAAGGTGTGAAATATCCGTTGATCATCATTCGATCCCTGGCAACGTCGGATATCCCTGATAATAATAAATACTTTTTATTTTAAATGATCCCCTCAATGCCGCCATGCTAGAGTCACTGATTTCAGTGGATCTAACAACTTTGAGCAAATTTTAATCATTTTTATATTCATAAAGAATTATAATCAACGAGTTCAGTATTATAACTCTACTAGCATTTCAGCCCGGCGTTGCCCGGGTGTTTGGAGGTGTATGTTGAGCAAAAAAAAACAAAAAAAAAAAAACAACAAAAACAATAAAAAACAAACAAAAAAAAACCCGGTCAATTTTTTTAAACTTTGACCCCGATTATGACCCCTTAAAATTTATTGTTTTTGGCTCAAATCAAGTTATTAAGTTAGATCCATGTCCAAAGAACCTATATCTAAAATTTCAAGTATTTAGATCACAAATTGGCAGAGGAGTTTGGTAGAGTTCTTATAGGTCAAATCGTTGAACTTTTACCCCTTAAAGCCAAATTTCTCGCCAAAAACCGATCACAAAGATTTTCCCAAATCTCAGTAGCCTGTATATCAAATTTCGAGTCTGTAGACTAAAAATTGACAGAGTTATTGCGTAGGGAAATGTACACACACAGACACACACACACAGACACGTTCACTTTTATAGATATATAGATAGATTTTCACAATTTTCAAAATAATAATATGAATTTTTTTATGTTGATTTAGAAGAACTTTGCATTGAAGAAGTTTGGAGTCAACTAGATTATTGAAAGAGTCCAAGGATATTCCTTTATCAGGAATCCATTCGGAAACTAGTATTGCATTGCAGCTACTAATAATACACGTCTATACGCTAGTTATTAAAGCAGCATAACTGGAGGGTTAACAGTGCGTAATGGTTTAGAGTATAGTTATAACTCATGAGCCGGTATAGATGAGTGGTTAGACGAGCAAATAGTTCTTCGAAGAGCACCTGCGTTTTCAAGATGCAATTGCTTTGTGATAGTACTACCGCTATTATTAACAGGAGCGCACATAAAAAGGGCGTCGCCGCTTGCGATCACCCGATATGATTATGTGAGGTGAATGGCTTAGAAAAAAATAATGCAACTTGCCAAACGACGTGCGTACACACATGCGCGCACACTCTCACATACCCCCCCCCACATATATATATATATATATATATATATATATATATGTATATATATACATACATATAGACACGTTTATAAGCAGTTAAATGCACACAATAACACTAACTGATAATGATTTGTCGGAACGCGCACTCTGGTAGCACCTGTTAGTCATCTTTTATAGGATATGAATGCCTTGGAATTATAATAGCATAACTGTCAAATCAAACACACACACACACACACACACATAAATATGAGCACGGTGCGTTTACGAGATAGATAGATAGATAGATAGATAGAGAGAGAGAGAGAGAGAGAGAGAGAGAGAGAGAGAGAGAGAGAAGTATGAAATGAGAGTGAAAGAGGAAGAAAAAGAGAGAACAAAAGAGGGAGGAAGCGAGACACCGGGAGAGGAAAAGCTAGTGAGTTAGAGTAAAAGGGAGAGAAAGAGAGAGAGAGAGAGAGAGAGAGAGAGGCGGAGAGAGAGAGAGAGAGAGGGAGAGAGAGAGGGGGGAGCAGGAAGAGGATGGAGTTGGAGGAAGAAGAGGATAGTGAGATTGGATGAGACTTGAAGTGAGTGAGGAAGAGTCACGGAGAAATATGGAGAGATTATGGAATACTGAGAGAGATGTAGCACGATAGGAAAGATGCTGATAGACCCAGAGTAACTAATAAAAGAAGCACGAGAGAAACGGAGAGAGAGAGAGAGAGAGAGAGAGAGAGAGACAGAGAGAGACAGAGAGAGAGACAGAGAGAGAGAGAGACAGAGAGAGATAGCATACGCGTACACATAAAGTATTATTTATGTGCACCCATACAAACATAAAATTAAACATCAACTGTTAAAAAATGTTTTTAGGTAACAGCAACAAAATGAATAATTAAACGAAAAAGAATAATAATAATAGTCATAACAATAACACAACAATATTAATAATAATAATGATAATATAATAATAATAATAATAATAATAATAATAATAATAATAATAATAATAACAATGACAATAACAATAATAGTAACAATAATAATAGTAATTATAACAATAATAGGAATAGTAATAATTAAATGATAATTGTAATAATAATGATAATGATAATAAAACTAATGATAATGATAACAATAATAATAACGATAATAACAATACTACTAATAATATAACAATGATAATAATAACAACAAAAATAAAATAATAACAAGAACAAGAACAAGAACAAAAACAACAACAACAATAATAATAATAATAATAATAATAATAATAATAATAATAATAATAATAAATGTATGACGGTCATGTTTTAATAAACAACTTGTTGATGCGGCTTTTCATTCTATATCCTTCAATCGAAACCATTCATATTTAACACGCGCAAAAATATCGTACTATGGTGTTAGAATTGCGAAATTAAAAACACAGACATAAAAAGGTACAGAATTACGGTAGGAAATAGTATTTCAACATCAATATACCGCCTATATAAAATTTTAGAGGATTAGTTGGTCAAAAACATGGTGAGCCAACAGCAACTATGAAGATCATTAATTAATGAGAGTACAGTTACAAGACTCAGTATTCCCATCCCGTCGCAGTTAATCACCCGAAAAAAGGGCCAGAAAATGAATTGGACGAAACGTCGTGAAATAATGACTATGAAAATGAGGATAACAGTCCGCAAAAAGACGACTACACAAAATATAATGTCACAGGCGTATTGCTATTCGCACAAATCTAAGACGAATTTCACTAGATCTTTCTCATTGGAAATTCGTTATGGCGACTTGCCTTACACTTTCGCCGAATCACAACTGGTTCGTATCGAATGTCATAATGTTTTTACGCAAAATCAAACTAACTTTAAACGTGAAAGGGACGACGGAATCAAACTGGACTTTCCTCTTACTTTTTGATTGGTTGAATAAAGAATAATATAACTGTAAAAAAAACAAAACAAAACAATCCAATTAAAAAAAATCTTTAAGAATAAATAAATAAATATTGTTGTAGTTATTTTTATAATAATGATAATTTTATGATAATGAAAATAATATTGGATTCGAAAATAATATTGGATTCGAAAATAATGTTGGATTCGAAAATAATATTGGATTCAAAAATAATGTTGTGCTCGATGTAGAGTTTAAAGAAAATAATTATTTAAACAAGAAATATCTTAACATCGGACAAATACGATGGAAACGGTCGCGAAATGAAAATGAGAAAAATTACTAGGAATAATCATAGTAACGATGATAATGTTTATCATCTAAATATTAATTTACTGTTCCGTACGTCCACTGCCACAAAAACATCATCATCGCAAACATTAATTAATTAGAAACGAATTAGCTCCCTTTATAATCTCTCTTTATCAGTTAAACATCCTTAACATTTCTTCTACAAAAATTTAAAAAAAAACATGACGGTTTATTTACGGTTTTCAAATTGGCTATTTTGTTTTATAATAAAAAAATCATGCTGAGAGGAGACTGTAAGTTTCTTTTAATTATAGTTTCTTTTTAAAATAAAAAGAAATGTGCAAGTGAATTGGCATCTGTCCCTTAATAATTTATACAAACAAATTATTCAGAAAAAAAATAAAACAAAACATTGTGTTGTATGTCGAATTTTCATTTAAAAAATCTAATTTTCTTAAATCAATTTTTTAAGTTCAATAAGTTAAAAAAAAATTCTAAAATTGTTTTAAATTCGTTATCTAAAAAAAGATTCATTTTATTTATGATGTTTTTTAAAAAAAATTATAATATGTTTTTAACTGCCGTGGAATTTCCACAGGTCCCGCTAGTATATATTAATAAGATAAAATGTGTGTTATTTATTTATTTTCTTTGTCACGCTTATATCCGCGTCATTTAATTAGACTTCCATTGCTTGAAATAAATACTTTAACCAAGAATCCTTCATAAATTTGGATTTCGGTTTCGATTATAGCTGTTGGCACTCCAGTAATCTACATTTTTAATAAATAATTTTATCTGACATTAAGTGATTTATTATTTTTATAAATAATTTTTTGGTTTCGGTTATAGCTGACGGCACTGAAGTCGTTTTATTACCAAGAATCTTTATACGATATTATGAGTGTCATTTATTTATTTTCTGGATCACGTTTACAATCGAATCGTTTTATTGTTATGGACTTCTATTTCTTGTCATAAGTAATTTTATCAAGAATTCTTCATAATTTTTGTTTTCGGTTTCGATTATGGCTGAAGGAACTCAAGTTATATATATATATATATATATATATATATATATATATATATATATATATATTGAGTTCATATATATATATTGAGTTTATATAATTCAGTAATCCTTCATATACCAATAAATTTAAGCCAAAAAAGAGATGACTTAAAACGTAAGCTGCAAAATTATCATATTTCATAATTGAGCATTCATATACTGTTTTAACAAAGAAAGAAAGACATCAAAAAATGGGTTGATAGCAAAACAACAACAACAAAAAAACGTGTATTTCATTGTTAGTTACAATTGTTTCAAGACCATTTGGACAAATTCAAACAATATGTTGTTTGCAAATTTTCACAATAACAGCCTTTCTTCAGACTTATTAAATAAAAAAAACACTTTAACAATGAGACATTAAGGAAAAAATTATGGCCATGGCACTAGTAAGGGTGCCATGTCACTAGTAAGGGTGCTGGAGGTAAACGTTTTGTCTGGGCTGACGTTATCCGTCTGATAGTCAGGGACCCGAACCTTGGATTAACCACTAAGGAGGCTGTCCTATCAGCAGGCGCAACGTACTGGGACTGCTGTATTGCTATTTGGTGAGTGGATCTGGACCATGCAGTTCTCTCTGGTGGGGCCACTCGATGCCATACTAGTGGGTAATTGTTACGGCTTTACCTTTTCGTGTGCCACAAAAAAAAAATTCCTGTCTTTTTCTCTCTTACTTTCCCTCTCTGTACTGCTCTAACCAAGTATGCTGACCTATTCCACAAATCCCAAAACCTCAACATGAAATATCTCCAGAATAAAAACTCGATTAAACTTAGAATCCCATCTTCCAACGTAGACCCCTACTACCAGGTCTCCTTCTCCAACATCAGGGGTCTACGTTCCAACCTTCTAGAGGTTGAAACCCAATTACAGGAGACGAAACCGGACATATTATTTCTAAGTGAAACTGGAATAGGGCCGACCACTTCCCTAGATGAGTTCATAATTAACGGATACTCTAATTTAACAGCTAAATCTGACACCCAAGATCGCCATGGGCATGGAATATGTGCCTACATTAAGGATGGCTTCCCGTGTGGCAGGGATATCTCTAGAGAAGATCCTAATTTACCCTATATGTGCTTCAGGGTTGCACTTGCTAACACCACTGCATTTATATTTGCCCTCTATAGGCCCCACAACAGCGGAGTTACTATCTTTAAGAGCATATCTGAGAAAATAGACCACATACTGTCTTCACATCCCTCAGCTAACATCCACATCTGTGGTGACTTCAACGTCCATAACGTGGAATGGCTGACCCATTCAAATAAGACAGATGATGAGGGAAGGTTTTATCATGATTTTGCCATTGCTTATGACCTCACTCAGATTGTTCGCGAACCCACCCGTGTGCCCGATACACCCGGTCAATATGCAAGCTTCCTAGACCTTTTTCTCTCAACTTCCCCTGAGCTATTTTCATGTTCCGTTCATTCTCCTCTAGGATCCTCCGACCACTCCGTCGTATCAGTTAAGATAAAAACGAAATGTAAGAAGCCCCCAAACGTACCCCTCCACCGTACTGTATACGGATACTCTATGGCTGACTGGGATAGCTTCCGTACATTCATATCTGATTTACCTCTGCACTCCATGTTTAAAAAGGAAGTATCCTCTATAGTATCAGATCTGACCAAATGGTTAATTTTAGGCATAGACCAATTCATACCATCTAAAAAATTCCAACAAAAACCTAACAGCCAGCCATGGTTCTCCCCAGAATGTGGTGCTGCCATCGCGCACAGAAATCACTTTTTCCATAGTTACCAACATAATAGATGCACTGAGACTAAAGCTGCTTTCAATACTGTCAGCAACCACTGTAAAAGAGTAATAAAAAATGCAAGAGAGCTATATGCCCAGTCTGTTAAATCCAATGTAGCTGATCAGCGGCTTGGTTCCCACCAGTTTTGGCAAATAACAAATAGGATCCTGAACAGAAGTGTGCGTTCTATCCCAACCATTATCAATGGACCAGAGGTCATCTCGTCAGCGTCAGACAAGGCCAAACTATTTGCAAAGCTTCAACCAGAACTTGCTCCCATACTTACGAAACTGTTTAAGCGCTGCCTTAAGAAGTGCTTTCCGACTCCCTGGAAGACCTCATCGGTTTGCCCTGTATTTAAGAATTCAGGCGATAAGTCATCTCCCTCTCAGTACAGACCAATAAGTCTCCTGTGTGTTATGAGTAAGTTGCTGGAATCCATATTAAATAGAGAAATAGTAAACCACCTCAGCAGGAATAACCTTCTTAGTGACACAATATGGTTTCCGCTCTGCAAGATCTACCGCAGATGTGCTGACGGTTATATCCCACAGGATTAGTGAATCTCTTGACAAAGGCTGCCTTTCTAGGGCAATTGCTCTTGACATATCAAAGGCCTTCGACAAGGTATGGCATAAGGGTCTACTTCACAAGATTTCCAGCTACCGTATGACTGGAAATGTTTTCTCAATCATTAAATCATTTCTTTCCGATAGGCTCATAAGAGTAGTGGTAGATGGACAAAAATCAGAGGCCTGCAATATAAATGCTGGAGTCCCTCAGGGGTCAATCCTAGGCCCAATTCTCTTCCTGATCTACATCAATGACCTCCCTAAACACATACTTAAATCATTCGGTTACATCATCAACATTCTAATCCACATTTGTCATCAATTGAAATGAATGGCTCTCGTCTTCAGGAGGCCTCAAGTTTTGACAAGCTTCTGGGCTTGACCATTACTCCTGATCTTAAATGGAACACGTATATCAAATCTGTTGCCAAGGCCGCTGGAAAAATGGTGGGATCTTTCTATCGATCCAGTAGATATCTCACTGCTGATGCTATTCTCTATCTATATAAGAGCCAGGTACGTCCAAGGATGGAATACTGTTGCCACATCTGGGCAGGAGCTGCTAGAAAGAACTTGTCCTGCCTTGATAGAGTTCAAAATAGACTTCGTAGCCTCGTAGGAGATGTCCTTTTCTCCTCCTTGCAACCTCTATCTCACAGAAGAGATGTTGCGAGTTTGTCTCTGATGTATCGTTATTTTCATGGAAAGTGTTCAACTGAGCTTCAATCTATGGTCCCCCCTCGCCAAACTTTCACAAGAAACACTCGTCTAGCTGTAAACACTATCAATAATTTCCCCCACTCTTTATCTGTGCCTAAACCTAAACGTAGATTCCATGAACAAAGCTTCTTTCTTAGAACTGCACGCCTGTGGAATTGTCTTCCGTTTTCCTGCTTTCCGACTGACTACAATATGGTTTTGTTCAAGTCTAAAGTAAATAAGTTCTTGATGAGCCGTTCCATATAAGTTATTAAATTTACCAAATTTTCATTACTAATGATTACTATATTGACCAACTTCTACTGTACACTCTTTAACCCTTATCCTTGAGTGGCCTCTGGGCCTTGATAATGTGGTGATGCCTTTGTAAAAAAAAAAAAAAAAAAAAAAAAAAAATCTACGGCAACACATCAAAGGCTGTAAATGACAAAGTTCTCTCTGATTCTCTCTCTTCTGATCTCTAGCGCGTGGTTCAATGGGGGAAGATGTGGCTGGTTACCTTTAATGCATCCAAAAGCAAACTCATATCCTTACATCATCAACGCTCTGATCCCCATCTGGCATCAATTGTGATGGATGGCTCTCGTCAGGGTAAGGCCCCGTGTTTTGACAAGCTTCTGGGATTGACCTTTACTCCTGATCTGAACTGGAACACGTACATCAAGTCTGTTGCCAAGGTCGCTGGAAAAATGGTGGGATCCTTATACCGCTCCAGAAGATATCTCACTGCTGATGAAATTCTCTATCTATATAAAAGCCAAGTACGTCCAAGGATGGAATACTGTTGCCATATCTGGGCAAGAGCTGCTAAAAACAGCCTATCCTTCCTAGACAGAGTACAAAATAGACTTCGTGGCTTAGTGGGGGATGCCCTTTTCTCTACCCTGCCACCTCTCTCCCACAGAAGAGACGTTGCGAGCCTATCCTTGTTTTATCGTTATTTCCATGGCAGGTGCTCGTCTGAGCTCCAATCTCTGGTCCCCCCCTCGCCAATCTTTCACGAAAAACACCCGTCTAGCTGAATCCACTGTGAAAAATTTCCCCCACTCTATATCTGTGCCTAAATCAAAACGCGGATTCCATGAACAAAGCTTCTCTCTTAGAACTGCACGCCTGTGGAACTCTGTTCCGTCTGCCTGCTTCCCACCGGACTACAACTTGGATGTCTTCAAGTCCAATGTTAACAAATTCCTAATGAACCGCCCCTTAAGTAAACACTTCATCAAATCTCCACACTAACGTAATGTACTTGCAATAACACTTATCCCTGAGTGGCTTCCGGGCCTTGATAAGTGGTGATCACTGTGTAAAAAAAAAATAAAATAAAAAAATAAATTAAAATATTTCGTTTACTACATTGCCTTACAGACAACTTTCATACCTGCATAAACGACAAGGCATGTTAGCACAAACTTTCAGGTTTCACCGACCAGCAAGCAAAATACCAAGTAAGCAAATATATGCGGAGATATACATATATACATATACATAGCGAGGGAGGGATATATATATATATATATATATATATATATATATATATATATATATATATATGTATATATATATGTATATATATATATGTATATATATATATATGTATATATATATGTATATATATATAACTTTATATATATATATATATATATATATATATAACTTTTTTTATATATATATATACATATATATATATATATATATATATATATATATATATATATATATATATATATATATAAAACTTTTTTTTCCTATTTTTGTTTGCTCGACACGGTACTAGATGCAATTTGCACTTTTTTATAGGGGGTTACTTAATTTTTTAACATTTTTCTTACCTGTGGGTACGCAAGGCAAATAACTAATATTAAATGCTTTGCTGCATTAAAAAAAACACACGTAAGTCACAAACCAAAATACAATTGTAGTTTGCTTTTATGTATATTTGAAGGATACCTAAGTGTAATTTAGATACTTTTAATAATGTTTTAATGCAAATACATCAAAAACCTAATTAACTTTGCTGTGAAATATATTTCTGTCAAAAATGCATAAAATAACCAACCACGCCCCCACTCACATTGTGGGGGTGTTTATTCCGAAAGCCGTTTTTTTTTTTTTTTTTTTTTTACACAGTGATCACCACTTATCAAGGCCCGGAAGCCACTCAGGGATAAGGGTTATTGCAAGTACATTACGTTAGTGAGGAGATTTGATGAAGTGTTTAATTAGGGAGGGGGGCGGTTCAACGTTCTTAACATAGGGAAGTTGGTGGTGTCCATTTTATAGTCGTTCTAAACGTGAGAAGGTTGCTGGTTGGGCTACAACAACAACAACAACAACAACAACAACAACAATAGAAGTACTTTAATTTTTTATGCGGCCTGAGGGAGTATACTAATACCGGACAACGCCAGTTAACGGGTCCTGCTAGTAATATATAAAATATCTATCTATATAATTATAAAACTCAAATGACCTTGTAACGATGTATGTAACTCACTTTCCGGTTTACGACATCCGGTTGCGCATGCGCGCATGACCTGCGCACTGAAATATTAACGTTATTATTTCGAAATTATTATTTAACATGGGAAGAGTGCGGTTTGAAATGACTTAAATGAACGATGTAAAAATAAAAAAAAAGCAGATAGTATTAACAAATTTTTATTTGGATAATTTAAACGCGAAAAAAAACAAAACAAAAAAAAGACCAATTGGGACGCTGGATATTAACGTTATTATTTCGAAATTATTATTTAACATAGGAAGAGTGTGGGGTTATAAATAAACAAAAAAACAAAAGAACAATTGGGACGCTGAAATATTAACGTTATTATTTCGAAATTATTATTTAACATAGGAAGATGGGGTTTAAAATAACTTAAACGTAATACAGAAATGAATGATGTAAAAAAAAAAAACCCGATATATCAAAATTTGCATTTAACTATAATAAGTATTATGGTATCTGTTCAGTGCGCATTTATCTATAAGTATGGCCAACCACTTATAATTCAGTAACTGTAATTTTTTTTTTCAAAAATAATAAATTATAATAGACAGAACATATCATAGAAATCTATCTATATTCTTTTTTCATTTTAATATATTTTCATAGAAATGTTTCTGTTATGTCAAAAAGATAACTATTTTCTTTACTACACAAGTGTCACGCTCATACATATTTCAGCGTACTTTACGACAGGGCTACGCTGTGCGTCCCTGTTAGCTTAGATAAATACTTTTGCAGTTTTAACAAAAGAGCTACAATAATATCTTGGCACTTTTGGCCAAGATCAAAGTGTAGTATCTGTTCCGGCAGATACTGCACTTAAGATAATTTGTACCAGTCAATGGAGGGGAAACCCTCTATACTGGGAACCGCCTGGGTAATACCTAGGAGGTCCACCCTCCCAGGCCTTGCCACCGGGCTTTCCGGTGGGGCAAGTTTATTGCTTGCTGCCTGAGGCGCCCCGACCGGGGAATGCCGACGGGGTTACTCAGGCGATTTTTAAAATTGCAGGAGTGCCCCTCCTTTAGGGGAGCCTGCGGGGTTCCCACTTTCCGGCCTTGTGCCACATTTTGCTGATGTGGGCAGCAAATAAATATCAACCCTCTATACTGGGACAATTATTATTTTTGGTAACCAGAGTGCCCCCTTTTTGCCTACTTTAAGGGGAGCTGGTTTTTACCTCACATTAAAAACGGCCTTGTGCCTAATTTGCTCTGTGGGGGAGCAAATAAACACCATCTGTTCCGGCAGATACTGCAAGCTATGACTAGCAAAGACCAGATGTAGGGGCAACCCCACATGCCTGACCTTTAACCAGCTCCCATTTCCCACCTCTCGGGAGCTGGTCCCCTTTTTCCCTTCCCCCTCCCTTCACTCCTCACATTAAAAATTGGCCTTGTGCCTAATTTGCTCGGTGGGGGAGCAAATAAATACCATCTGTTCCGGCAGATGCTGCACTTAAGATAAGTTGTACCAGTCAATGGAGGGGAAACCCTCTATACTGGGACAATTATAATTTTTGGTAACCAGAGTGCCCCCCTTTTTGCCTACTTTTAGGGGAGCTAGTTTTTACCTCACATTAAAAACGGCCTTGTGCCTAATTTGCTCTGTGGGGGAGCAAATAAATACCATCTGTTCCGGCAGATGCTGCACTTAAGATGGTTTGTACCAGTCAATGGAGGGGAAACCCTCTATACTGGGACAATTATTATTTTTGGTAACCAGAGGGCCCCTTTTTTGCCTACTTTTAGGGGAGCTGGTTTTTACCTCACATTAAAAACGGCCTTGTGCCTAATTTGCTCAGTGGGGGAGCAAATAAATACCATCTGTTCCGGCAGATGCTGCACTTAAGATAATTTGTACCAGTCAATGGAGGGGAAACCCTCTATACTGGGACAATTATTATTTTTGGTAACCAGAGTGCCCCCTTTTTGCCTACTTTTAGGGGAGCTGGTTTTTACCTCACATTAAAAACGGCCTTGTGCCTAATTTGCTCTGTGGGGGAGCAAATAAATACCATCTGTTCCGGCAGATGCTGCACTTAAGATAATTTTTACCAGTCAATGGAGGGGAAACCCTCTATACTGGAGCAATTATTATTTTTGGTAACCAGAGTGCCCCCTTTTTGCCTACTTTTAGGGGAGCTGGTTTTTACCTCACATTAAAAACGGCCTTGTGCCTAATTTGCTCAGTGGGGGAGCAAATAAACACCATCTGTTCCGGCAGATACTGCAAGCTATGACTAGCAAAGACCAGATGTGGGGGCAACCCCACATGCCTGACCTTTAACCAGCTCCCATTTCCCACCTCTCGGGAGCTGGTCCCCTTTTTCCCTTCCCCCTCCCTTCACTCCTCACATTAAAAATTGGCCTTGTGCCTAATTTGCTCGGTGGGGGAGCAAATAAATACCATCTGTTCCGGCAGATACTGCAAGCAAATACCATATGTGGGGGCGACCCCACATATAAGACCTTGGTCAATGTAGGGGAAACCCTTCATACCAATTGTCACTATCCAGCTCCCCTACTCCCCGGGGAGTTGGTCCCCATTTCCCCTTCACTCCTCACATTAAAAATCGGCCTTGTGCCTAATTTGCTCGGTGGGGGAGCAAATAAATACCATCAGTTCCGGCAGATACTGCAAGCTATGACTAGCAAAGACCAGCTATGACTAGCAAAGACCAGATGTAGGGGCAATCCCACATGCCTGACATTTAACCAGCTCCCATTTCCCACCTCTCGGGAGCTGGTCCCCTTTTTCCCTTCCCCCGCCCTTCACTCCTCACATTAAAAATCGGCCTTGTGCCTAATTTGCTCGGTGGGGGAGCAAATAAATACCATCTGTTCCGGCAGATACTGCAAGCTATGACTAGCAAAGACCAGATGTGGGGGCAACCCCACATGCCTGACCATTAACCAGCTCCCATTTCCCACCTCTCGGGAGCTGGTCCCCTTTTTCCCTTCCCCCTCCCTTCACTCCTCACATTAAAAATTGGCCTTGTGCCTAATTTACTCGGTGGGGGAGCAAATAAATACCATCTGTTCCGGCAGATACTGCAAGCTATGACTAGCTATGACTAGCAAAGACCAGATGTGGGGGCAACCCCACATGCCTGACCTTTAACCAGCTCCCATTTCCCACCTCTCGGGAGCTGGTCCCCTTTTTCCCTTCCCCCTTCACTCCTCACATTAAAAATCGGCCTTGTGCCTAATTTGCTCGGTGGGGGAGCAAATAAATACCATCTGTTCCGGCAGATACTGCAAGCTAGTACTAGCAAAGACCAGATGTGGGGGCAACCCCACATGCCTGACCATTAACCAGCTCCCATTTCCCACCTCTCGGGAGCTGTTCCCCTTTTTCCCTTCCCCCTCCCTTCACTCCTCACATTAAAAATTGGCCTTGTGCCTAATTTACTCGGTGGGGGAGCAAATAAATACCATCTGTTCCGGCAGATACTGCAAGCTATGACTAGCTATGACTAGCAAAGACCAGATGTGGGGGCAACCCCACATGCCTGACCTTTAACCAGCTCCCATTTCCCACCTCTCGGGAGCTGGTCCCCTTTTTCCCTTCCCCCTTCACTCCTCACATTAAAAATAGGCCTTGTGCCTAATTTGCTCGGTGGGGGAGCAAATAAATACCATCTGTTCCGGCAGATACTGCAAGCTATGAATAGCTATGACTAGCAAAGACCAGATGTGGGGGCAACCCCACATGCCTGACCATTAACCAGCTCCCATTTCCCACCTCTCGGGAGCTGGTCCCCTTTTTCCCTTCCCTCTCCCTTCACTCTTCACATTAAAAATCGGCCTTGTGCCTAATTTGCTCGGTGGGGGAGCAAATAAATACCATCTGTTCCGACGGATACTGCAAGCTATGACTAGCTATGACTAGCAAAGACCGGATGTGGGGGCAACCCCACATGCCTGACCTTTAACCAGCTTCCATTTTCCACCTCTCGGGAGCTGGTCCCCTTTTTCCCTTCCCCCTCCCTTCACTCCTCACATTAAAAATCGGCCTTGTGCCTAATTTGCTGGGTGGGGGAGCAAATAAATACCATCTGTTCCGACAGATACTGCAAGAAAAGACCATATGTGGGGGCAACTCCACATATAAGACCTTGGTCAATGTAGGGGCAACCCTTCATACCAATTGTCACTATCCAGCTCCCCTACTCCCTGGGGAGTTGGTCCCCATTTCCCCTTCACTCCTCACTTTAAAAATCGGCATTGTGCCTAATTTGCTCGGTGGGGGAGCAAATAAATACCATCTGTTCTTCAGATGCTGCACTTCATTTTCTTGTTCTCTTTCAGTGGAGGAGAAATCCTTCACGACTGAGACAATTTTTATTTTTGTACCTTTTCTCCACGTTAAAAAACGACCCTGGTGTCTAACTCTGTCCCGTGGGGAGGCATAGTAAATAGGTACAATAATATCAAGGCGTCTTCATTTACACTGAACATCTACAGAATGCCAACATCAATATATTACATATGAATGAGTCCCCTGTTGAATTTCCACAGGTCCCGCTAGTTTATATACTGATACCATAGTATCTTTTAATGTACGTACATGTGTGTATTACGATTTCCAGATTATGAATTATTCCATCGGGAGATTCTATTTATTAAAAATGGATAGAAGACGATTACACACTACGAAGATTGCATTAATATATGCAGGGTGGTCGCTAGAAAAGCGGGAAATTTGTCAAACAACTATTTATTTTTACAAAGAATAATTTTTACAAAGTTTCTCAAAGACAAATGTTATATTATTCTCATAGGTACTCAAAATGGCGTCCGTGCACTTCACTGCAGCGTCAAATAACGATCTATGTTTACAACACTCACACGGTACGAATGAAAAATAGCAATCACGCATTTTATTCATGATCTAAGTTGACCTTCAATTTTCCCGCTTTTCTAGCGACCGCCCTGCACTTAAGCTAATTCAATGGTCGTAATATGTTAATACCTATTATCTTCATTTTTAATAAATAGTATTTCCTGATTATCGAAACTCAATGAAAAAAAATAAATAAATAAAATAAATAAATAGAATTTAAAAAAATCATGTCGCTTTTGGGCCGTACGTGAAACTAAATGATACATTCTTGATCATTTGGCTAGCATTCAAAGGTAGTATCTGTTCTGTTTAAAGGTGATATAATGATATGGGGTTTCCGTTTGTGTCGGGTGTCCATACAATGGAAATATGTAATAGACTCCTATAAGCATATTAGAGAAACTTTAATAACCAAATATATTTTTACATTAGATTAATCAGATTACTTAGATAATAACCGAAGGACTATTATAATATCGCGAGGTCTCCATTAATGCTGAAAGTCCACGGAATGCCCAGCAAGGATATATTACATATGAAAGATGCCGCCGTTGAATTTCCACAGGTCCCTCTAGTTAATAATACCTCCAGATGTGTGTCAAGCATCATAGTTGATAGAAAGTCTCCAGTAAACCATATCGAGGACAACATCTCTAAGGATATCATATACCTGATATTAAGCAATAGTACAGGGTGTCCGAAAAGTCCCAGGACACTGGCCGAAAAATCCCAGGACACTCTATTTTTAATATTTTAATGCTGTTAAATATGATTGATTGCAGCTTTTGCTAGCGTATCAAGGAATTCTCAAAAAAAAAAATGGCACAAAGAACCTGGAGGCGAATGGAATTGTGCAAGAACAACGAGGGCCAACATACTGATCCCATAGACCACTAAATTACTCTAGTTGTTTTCTGCTTTGTTTCTAATAAAGTTCTCTTTTTTGTTGAATATATATGTTTTCTGTGTGTTTCATTAAAAAATACTGTGTTTTATTAAAAATACATGTATAGTGTCCTGGGACTTTTCGGCCACCCTGTAGTTTAAAATACCAGGTTGACATATGGTGGAGAATAGTAGCGTTTAATGGCCAAAATTGAGTCATTAGCTTGGGTGAGCAGGTCTAATGTGGCATTTCAGTAAACATAAAACCTTAAACAAATCATTCCTTGCATGTTTCCAGTATGATTGTTCAAAACTAAAAATGACGGAAATGGGACCGGAACATCAAGTGCAGGTTCCATGTCCGGCAAGGAGAAAAGAAAGGCCCCCCAGGACGTCACTCAGAGAAACCCTCGAAACACTATCGTTAAAATAAATTGGACTTAGGCACATAAGTAAGGTTGTAATGAAATGTTATTTGAAGAGTGATCCATCTAAGAGGCGATATAGCAAACGAATACATGAAAGATGATTTTCGGTTTTAATAACTTTTATGTACGTCATAGATAGGATTATCTTTGGTTATCATATAGGTACTATACTGTACAAGTACCTTATTTTATGAGTAGACTACTGTACAAGTACCTTATTTCTAATTTATTAACGAAACTACTCGATACTTTTATATCATTTTCTGTTGTGCTAATTTTTCTGTACCTCACGGGTAATAGTTTTTTTTAACTTTTTCATTTGGATGCTATAGTGAAGAAGCGCCTCATTTTTAATTTAAAAGTCATACTACTCGAATATATAAAATGATTTTCAGTTTTAATAACTTTTATGTACGTCACAGATAGGATTTTCTTTGTTTTTTCATATGGATAATATACTGCACAAGTACTTATTTCTAATTTAAAAATGAAACTACTCGGTGATTTTATGTAATTTTCTGTTATGCTAACTTTTTTGCACGTCACAGGTAAGAGTTTGTTTGTTTTTTTACATCTTTTTTTTTACACGGTGGTCACGACTTATCAAGGCCCGGAAGCCACTCAGGGATAGGGGTTATTGCAAGTACAGTACGTTAGTGGAGATTTGATTCAGTGTTTACTTAAGGGGGCGGTTCATTAGCAATTTGTTTACGTTGGACTTGAAGATATCCAGGTTGTAGTCAGGTGGGAAGCAGGCAGACGGAACAGAGTTCCACAGGCGTGCAGTTCTAAGAAAGAAGTTTTGTTCATGGAATCTACGTTTTGATTTAGGCACAGATAAAGAGTGGGGGAAATTTTTGACAGTGCGTTCAGCTAGACGAGTGTTTTTCGTGAAAGATTGGCGAGGGGGGCCAGAGATTGGAGTTCAGACGAGCACTTGCCATGGAAATAACGATAAAACAAGGATAGGCTCGCAACGTCTCTTCTGTGGGAGAGAGGTTGCAGGGAAGAGAAAAGGGCATCCCCCACTAAGCCACGAAGTTTATATCAGTGTGCTATAGTAAAGAAGTACCTTATTTCTTATATAAATGTCATATTACTCAATTATATTTCTTATTGAATTAACAAAGCAAAAATTTGCAGGACAAATCCGGATAATAAGAACAAATGAATATCTGCTATTGAAATTGAAGAACTAGGCAGAGAAATTGAGAAAGAATTATATGAAAATGTGGACGTCATTAAATTTGATGGAGTGGACAAAATGTCGATGGTCGAAGAAACAACTAAATCTATAAACGACAATATTGTAAGTTACGACAATCAGATTCTTTTCACAGAAGCAATCGTTAAACGTATGATTGAACATGAGAAAACAAAAATAAGTTATTGATATTTTCAAATTGTTAGATGAGAAACTAAAAGCTGGAAAGTTTGGAACAAACACTGAACTTCCGGTTTATCAACAAGAAAAGATTTTAATCTTTCACTACCAAAGCGAATAAAGTCTTGCCATTTTTATCGGTAAACGATTTAAATCAGTGCAATAAAGTTATTAAAAATGCTGTCAATACTGTCTTTAATATACGGCATAATCACGTTGACACACCGGTTCCCGTCAGATCACCGAAGTTAAACAACGTTTAGCCTGGTCATTGCTAAAATGGGTTACAAATTTGGAAAGTCCAGGTGCTGTATGTAGGAGGACGTCGACACCTCCATGCAAAAGTTGCAAAAACCTAACGTCGTCATCTCCCCTAACGGGATATACATGCGACTGTGGATCGCTTGTAAATTTCATACTCCCATGGAACTTCCTCCTTCGGAGGAAGCCGGTTAAACCCGAATAAGGTTGGTGCTGACTGCACAATGTTGTCTTTCAGATACTTGAAATAGAAAAAAAAAACAGAAAAAGAAGTAAAGAAAGTGTCTTAGTGACGGAAACGTTTAAATGGGTAATTAAAACAACTTAGAAAAGAGTTTAAGTTCAGTAAAAGCTGCTGGAAATCGCAAACTTCAAAGTCTTGTGAAAAGCTAATCCGTAATTTCAAAATTTCAAAATATTTCAAATGTGTGACAGAGGTACTGAAACAGCTTATTACAGCAAAAACTGCCAAATTAAACGTAACAAAGTAAAACGTTACAAAGTTGTATGTTACAGAATTAAACGTTACAACATTAAACGTTACAAAATTAAACATTACAACATTAAATATTACAAGGTTAAAGGTTACAAAGTTAAACGTTAGAGAGTGAAACGTTACAAAATTAAACGTTACAAAGTTAAACATTACAAAGTCAAACGTTACAAAGTTAAACGTTAAAATATTAAACGTTACAATGTCGACAGAATCGAGCAGTATCAACAGAATAGGCTGTTCAAGAATAACCTGAAACTGGAATTGAAAGAGGGAATCGATGTTAAACTTGATGCTGATCGATCTTGTGTATTCTGGAAAGGTATTTGGACAAAGAAAGGAAGACATCAAGATGATTCAGAATGGATAAAATATATCGAAAAGGAAGTGTCCTATAGAATAAAGCGACAAATGAACGCAGCCGTTGCGATATGGAAGGAGAAGGTTAAAAACTTTCAAATTAGAAAGCGCCTTAACCTGATACAGTCCAGGAATACTAGTTTAAAAACCATCCGGCTCCTTCAATCACTTCTTGCAACAATACTAAATGACTGTTTGACGAAAAGTAGCTTTCCTCAGTAACTGACAAACGGGCAATGCAGTTTTGATAATGAGAGATGAGGCAATAGGCGATGAAGTGACAATCACTTGCCTCTCAGGGGTCCTGGATATGACCTAAAACTATATCCGACGGTGAGGCCCCACTTGCCTCTCATTTGGACTAAAACAATTTTCTGCCCGAGTCACAGAAAAGCTGTCTAAAAAATCCTGAAGCATCAAGAATCAGCGTCTCATTAATGAAATGATTCTAAGAAATTGCAAACGAAGATCTACTAAACTTGTCATGGATTGGGTAAATTATAAGAAGACATTTGACATGGGGAATTATTCATGGGTACTCAAATTCTTGTGAATTTTCAGAATTAACCCCAAACATTTACTTATCTATATAAGAGACATCCCTTCATGGGATTAATGGACTATCTATTGACGTCACTTTCTCTGGTGACGTCACGTCCGGTATGGAGTACCGGTGCCCGGCAGTCTGAGTTTGACACGCGACAAAGGCAGTCGGGTGCAAACACCCAACCGCTGAGGAAGGGTATTGCTCTAGCTGTTTTTGCCTGTAATATATGTGAATCCATGTTTCGTTCGTAAAAATCCTGTGTTCCTTTCGTTTATTACCATTTAATCCCATAACACAAGAATAACATGAAGAATTAAGAAATTTAACTTCACGAAATGAGGCATTAAGGGAAAATTAAGAAAGAGATTGTCTTTCTTCTCTGCTTTTTGTCATCAACATCCCGTCGACACTTTATTTACGGAATATGAAAACGGGGTATGATCTTAGAAAACGGATTTTGGTAGTCAACCATTTACTATTCATGGATGCCGTCCAAATTTTAAAGGTCCTGGATATGACCTAAAACTATATCCGATGGTGAGGCCCCAGCTTGCGGGCCTTGGGGAGTGTGGAGCCACCCTTTAATTGCCATTGCTCCCAGGTCCACTCTGACCCGGAGTGGTAGTACCTGTTAGAGTCCCAACTATGGGTTAAATAGAATCTGACTTAAAAAAAAATATATACTTCATTAAAAACCGTTCCTCAAAATAACTAGATTCGGCATTAAATAACCTGAAAAAGGTTGATATGCCGTAAAACAAAAACGACAAACCAACCAACCAAGTTTTAAAAGAAATAAGAACCAGCTTGATACCCTAATCAATGCAGTTAGATTGTTTAGTAAATAGATGTTAATAGAAATTTTCATCTTCAAATATGCTATACTTGTGAGAAAAGAGGCAACCTTGTCCACTTGGCTTTTAACTTCAAACAACAGATAACGAATGTTGACAGCAATGGAGGCTACACATATCTTGGGATACTGAACGGCGATAAGATTAAGCACAATCAAGTAGAACAGGATATTAAAGGTTGCTATCAAATCACACGTCTACAGAATAAAATATATGCCAGAGTAATAGTCAGCATTCGATATTCCGAGAGGTAACTAGAATATAAACAGATTAACATGTTTGGACGTAAAACACGTAAAAGACATTCAAATTATAGAGATTTTACAAGAAAAGGAGATGTAGACCCATTGTATTTCCCTAGAAAAGAAGAAGCGGAACAAATACACGGTTCTCTCTAGAGGAATCAAATGGATATAAAAGATAAAAAAAGTCAACAACACTAAAAGAAGGTGCACTAGTAACAATCCCGGAAAAAAAAAACTTTTAAAAAAAGAATGGGAGAGATTGGAATCAGGGGGATGTTCGAGAAAACAACAATAATGAAAACATCTGATAAAATAAACTCCTTGAATGCGGAGACTAACACACATGAGATACATTAGCAAGACGGACATATAGAAGCTGCTACAGAAGTAAAAGAAAGAAACACCACGTGATATAAAGAAACCAAAAAATAGTATAATCGTAAGTTACTCCCTCCCACACAGGTGCCACACGAAATATTGTAAGAAGGCCAAGTAGGATGGAAAGGTGCGCATGGCTCAATTTCATATGACTTTTAGTACCAATTGAATTTATTTGGAATTAAGGGCAAGATCAATGTACTCCAGAAGTCAGTTCTACTTGGCACAGCAAACATCCTACGCCAGGTGTTTTCCATCTGATTGAACCCTTGAATATGCTGACTAGCTTTAGTGTGAAAAACCATTATTGAATGTAAAATTAACCGCTGTAAAGCATCACAAAACTATTAACGAACAACAACAACAACAGCAATAACAACAACAACAAAATCAACAACAACATCAACAACAACAACAACAACAAAAACAACAGCAGCAGCAACAACAACAGCAATAAAAACAATATTATTATTAATACTACTACTACTACTACTACTAATAATAATAATAATAAGAAGAAGAATAATAATAAGAAAAACAAGAAGAAGAATAAGAAGAAGAAGAAGAAGAAGAAGAAGAAAAATGTAAAAATCGATTCGATGAAGTGGGAAAGGCAGTACACTAGGAACTATGGAGACAATTGCATTTTGAACACCCAAACAAATAGTACAAGCACAAACCGGCAGCTGTACTTGAAAATGAAAGTCACAAAATTCTTTGGAACATGGATGATATGCAAGCAGATAACACCATCCAAGCAGGGAGACCGGATGCCATATGAGTAAACAAGAAGAAAAAGTCCTGCCAGATTGTAGATTTTGCCGTTGCAGCAGATCACAGAGTGAAGATCAAGGAAACAGAGAAACGGAGCAAATACACGGAACTGACCGGAGAGCTCAAAGTGATCGAGAAGATGAAGAAAGTAAAAAAAAAACAGCTAATAGTAGGAGCACTAGGAACAATACCGAAAAAAATTTGAAAAGAAGAGAATGGGAGAGATTGGAATCAGAGGGATGGGTGAACAGATACAACGGAAAACAATAATGAAAACGGCCGAAATATTAAGGAAAACCCTTGAATGTGGAGACCAACACACATGAGCTCCAGGCACAAACTGGACATCCATAGAAACTGCTATAAATATAAAACAAAATGAAACATGGAATCATTAAAACTGTAAGTATAATTATAACTTACCCTCCTGCGCCCCTTCCTCCTTTGTTTTATTCTTCATGTGTCACTATAAACAGGTGCCACGCCAAATACGTGAGTGTCAAGGAGGTTGGAAAGAGCGAGGAGAGAGCGCATTGACCAGGCCTTCACTGGATGAGTGCAAAGAGGACTGGGACCTAAGGGAGGCTTATGGGAACCCAAATTCTAGTAAAACTGATGGTCGCTGCCAATGAGGAATCAATGGCAAGCGGCAGTTGCGATAACGCAAATTTATTTGCAAAGGTTATCAAAAGAGGTAGAGAGTACTGTAAATCTGGGGAAATTTATTGTCACTCAGACTCCAGAGAACACAAGAAGTTGTTGTCAAAAGAAAATCTTTCATAATGGCCTATGTGACTACTACTACTACTACTACTACTACTACTACTACTACTTATTATTATTATTATTATTATTATTATTATTATTATTATTATTATTATCATTATAAGAATAAATAGTCGGAGATTCAAGGAGAATGGAAATACCGAGGAGCGAAAGCACTTACCAGACCTGCACTGAATTAGTACAGAGTGAACTGGGAAGTTGGGAAGGCTTATTGCCACCCAAATTTCAGTGAAGATCAATGGTCATTGTAAGCGAAAAATCAATGGTAAGCGACTGTTGCGATACCGCAAATTTATTTGCAAACGTAGTCAAAAAAGTGAAGATTACTGAAACTCTGGGGAAACTTGCTGTCACCCAGACTTCAGGAAACAACACTGGTCTTTGTCAGTGAGCAATCTCTTATGATAATCTGTGTGAAAACTCATAATTATATTACTACTACTACTACTACTACTACTACTACTACTACTACTTATTATTATTATTATTATTATTATTATTATCATTGTTATTTTTGTTATTATTATCATTAATATTATTATTATTTTTATTATTATTATTTTTTTTTCGTTATTATTATTATTTTTGTTATTATTATCATTATTATTATTATTTTTATTATTATTATTATTATTATTATTTTTATTATTATTATTATTATTATTATTATTATTATTATTATTATTGCGTGTTATACACTTGCTAAAAAAGAGTACAAACGACAACATAGCAAAGTATGTTCGAATCTGCATTGGAAATTTTGTGCGAAGAAAGTTGGAATCCAAGTAACGGATAAACGATTCCATTCATCCAAAGCAGAATTAGAAAATATGGAAGTTCAGATTCTCTAGGATTTCATGGATCAATGTGAGCGAGAATAATTCGCAGGATAGAAGGTATTGTAGTTGTGAACAAATGAATGCCAAATTATTGATGTGGCTCAACCCAGCAATATCTACCCTCAGTTTCTAATAGCTCTGCAGTCTCGCGAGTAAGAAGAATGAGAAACTAGGGAACTATAAGAAATTGTGAAACAAGAAAACTCCCATCGTGCTAATTCCAGTTGATCTTGAGAACCAACAGCACTCAGTGGCAATCAAGTACAAGATCAACGCAGTCAAGGAATCAGTTTTCCTTGACACAGCAAACATCCTACGCCAGGTGCTTTTTTTTTATCTTATTTACTCTTTGACTATGGTCACTAGCTTTAGAGTGAAATCCACTAATAAACCGCTGTAAAGTATCACAAAACTAGGAAATCAACGAACACAATAATAACAACAACAACAACAACAATAATAATAATAACAACAATAACAATAATAATAATAATAATAATAATAATAATGATGATAATAATTATGATTTCGTTTAGCAACGTCTCTCTGGAAAGGGATGGGATTCATTTCCAGAGGATTTCCCTCAATCCCGCCCTCAAACCAGGAGCTTAAAATATAAAGGGGTTTCCTAAGGATGTTGGTGGTACCTACAATTGCAGAGATTTAAAGGCCGCCTAAAACAACAACATCAACAACAACAACAATAATAATAGCTATAGAAAAATAACGTTGATGATGATGGTGATGATAATGATCCATATTTAAATGTGATATTACTATCCAAATATCGATTCGTACGGTACGCAGATCCTGGCATTCCAGAGAGACTAATTATCACTCAAATTCAATAACAAATGCAAGAACGCTAGAAGAATTGCGATGATGATGATGTAAAAGAAGTGGTGAGTAATGGGAATTTAAAGAGACTTGTTGTCACTCAGATTTCAGATAAAACATTCTATTTTTTCACTTATAATGACGTGTGTAAGAGCTCTTAGTGAGATAATACAGAGAGACATCTTCCTACGAGACGCTATATCACCACTACTGTTTATCAAAGCCATGATGCAATCTAACAACATATTTTGAAAAAAAGATGTCGAATACAAATTTGTAGACACAGAACAAAGGACAAAGAACAAAGAACAAAGAATAAAGAATAAACTACTTTGTGTATATGGACGACCTTAAGTTACTTGCAAAAGGCAAAAAGAACTTGAAAATCCGATAAACACAAATAGAATCTTCAGCTATGGAAAATGTGCATTGCTAGAATTGGATATATATATATATATATATATATATATATATATATATATATATATATATATATATAATATAAAGCTGAATATGTGTGCGTGTCTTGTCACGAACAGGCTCCTATATGGTTGACTATTTTTAAAAAATGATCTCATATAATGATAGAAATGTATCGAGACACAGGAATGGGTATATTTGATCTTGTAGAACGATGGTTCATTTAAATTGTGGGGTCTGCGTTCGCGCCTGATCCACAAAGTATGGAAATAAAAAAATAAAAAATTAAAAAAAAACGTTTACAAGTGTTTTTGATATATATATTTGATACATAATAATACTTTGATAAGTATGTTTTAACTTAAATAGAGATGGTATAATAAAATTGCGGGGTCTGCGTTCGCGCCTGGCCTCCATAGAATGGAAATAGGCACAAACTTTAATAAAGACTTTTCATATCTATCTGTATAAGTATACTTTGATAATTATGCTTCAGTTTGAAGAAATATGGTATGATAAAATTATAGGGTGTTCGTTCGCGCCTGACCTCCATAGAATGGAAATATGTCACAAAGTTTAACAAGGTTTTTTTAATATAGATCCACAGAATATTGTGATAAGTGTTTCAGTGTGAACAGGTATGGTATAATAAATTATGGGGTTTATCTATTTTATTTTTACTTTCATCATATTTTGCTTTGGTTTTGATACCCCCGAATTCGAAGCTATCTCTTTACAACCCTTCCTTTTCATAACCTATCATACTTTAATAAATCAGAGTCCATTTTCTGTAGGCTGTTCTTGAACCCAGTCAACGACGGGTACTTTTGCTAGTATATATATATAATATTACAAAGGAATCACCACTTATCAAGGACCGGACGACACTCGACGATAATTGTTAATGAGTGTACAGTAGTCAATGGGACAATATTGTAGCAATCGTTAGTAGTGGAAATTTGGTAAATTGGATTACTTAAGGGGACGGCTCATCAAGAATTTGTTTACGTTGGACTTGAAGACGACTATATTGTAATCAGTTGGAAAGCGGGAAAACGGAACAGAGTTCCACAGTTGTGTAGTTCTAAGAACGAAGATTTGTTCATGGAATCTACTTTTAGGTTTAGGCACAGATAAAGAGTGGGGGAATTATTGATAGTAGTTTCAGTTAAATGTGTATTTTTCATGAAAGTCTGGCAAATAAGGACAAGAGATTGGAGCTCAGCCGAGCTCTTGCCATGAAAATAACGATAAAGTAGATAAAAGCTCCCAACGTCTATTTTGTGAGAAAGAAGTTGCAGGGAAGAGAAAAGGGCATCCCCATTAGACTCCGAAGTCTATTGTGAACTATGTCAAGTCAGGATAAACTGCTTCCTGTAGTGATGTGGCAACAGTAATTCTAAGACGTACTTGGCTCTTAAACTGGTAAAGAAGTGCATCAGGAGTGAGATGTAATTTCAGGAGTTCTAACAAATTGGAATCAAAATAGAAAATACGATATGGATAAAAAAAAATGAACTGTTTGGAAG